>NC_061100.1:121591626-121624126 GCF_015104395.2 Macrobrachium nipponense
CAAGCGTGTTACTCTACTGGTAGATTTTAACACCATTGTATTACTGTACTGGTAGATATTGACACTAGTGGGTTACTGTAGTAGATTTTAACACTAGAGGGTTACGGTAGTGGTACTGTAGTAGTTAAATTTTGACACTAGTGGGCTTACTGTATACTAGGTAGAATTTTGAACTATGTGTGTTATCTGTACTGTGATTTTTGCACAACGTGGGTTACTCTACTTGGGTAGATTTTTAAGCACATTGTTTCTTTAGTTACTGGTGAGAGGTATTTGACAACTGAGTGGGTTACTGTAGGTTAGAATTTTAACACTAGGGGTTACGGTAGTGGTAATTTTGACACTTAGTCTTACGTACTGGTAATTTTAACCACTTAGGTGGGTTACCTGGTTACTGGTTAGATTTATGACATTTGAGTTTACTAACTGGTTAGATTTTAACACTTAGTTGGGTTACCTCTACTTAGTAATGAATTTTGAACACTAGTGTGGGTTACTGTACTAGTAGATTTGACCTAGTGGGTTACTGTAGTAGTTAGTTTGAACTAGTGGGTTTACTGTAGGTAGTAGATTTTGACAACCTAGCGTGTTACTCTACTGGTAGATTTTGAAACATCTTAGCGTTGTTACTGCTTAACGGTAGTTTTACACTGATTGTTTTACTGTTAGCTGGTAATAATTTAACACTAGTAGGGCGGGTTACTGTCAGTAGTAAGCATTTGACTACTAGTCGTGTTAACTGTGACTTGGGTAAGATAATTTTAACACTATTGTATTACTGTACTGGTAGATATTAACACTAGTGGGTTACTGTAGTAGTAGATTTTGACACTAGTGTGTTACTGTACTGGTAGATTTTAACACTAGTGTGTTGCTGTACTGGTAGATATTGACACTAGTGGGTTTACTGGTAGTAGTAATTTTGACACTAGTTTTGGGTTACTGTAGTAGTAGATTTATGACACTAGTGTGTTACTGTACTGGTAGATATTGACACTAGTGTGTTACTGTACTGGTAGATATTGACAATATTGGGTTACTGTACTGGTAGAATTTGACACTAGTGGGATACTGTAGTGGTATATTTTGACACTAGTGAGTTACTGTACTGGTAGAATTTGACACTAGTGTGTTACTGTACTGGTAGATTTTGACACTAGTGGGTTACTGTACTGGTAGATTGTGTCACTAGTGTGTTACTGTACTGGTAGATTTTGACACTAGTGGGTTATTGTACTGGTAGAATTAGACAATATTGGGTTACTGTACTGGTAGAATTTGACACCATTGGGTTACTGTAGTAGTAGATTTTGACACTAGTGAGTTACTGTACTGATAGATTTTGACACTAGTGTGTTACTGTACTGGTAGCTTTTAACACTATTGGGTTACTGTAATGTTAGAATTTAACACTATTGGGCTACTGTAGTATTAGATTTTGACACTAGTGAGTTACTGTACTGGTAGCTTTTGACACTAGTGTGTTACTGTACTGGTAGATTTTGACACTAGTGTGTTACTGTACTGGTAGATATTGACACTAGTGGGTTACTATAATAGTAGATTTTGACACTAGTGTGTTACTGTACCGGTAGATTTCAACACTAGTGTGTTACTGTACCGGTAGATATTGACACTAGTGGGTTACTGTACTGGTAGAGTTAGTGTGTTACTGTATTGGTAGATTTTAACCCTAGTGGGTTATGCTGGGGTCACACATTCACGTATCACGACGGCGTATGCCGACGTATGTGGATCTTGGGCATCCTCGCTGTGAAATGACCTTGAACAGCTGGTAAACAGGACACAGGCTAACGGGCGTAAAGCCAGCACAGTAAATTGTGCCGCAAATGTACGCGCAAAGAAGGTAAGGTCGGATGTCTACCTGGAAATTCCGCCGATAGTGTAATGTTCTATGTACGTCACTTTCACATCGTGACCACGCCCACTGTTGTGGGGCTGTAGGGTACAAAATAGCCGGCCTGTAAACAGAGCAGACTGTAAAGTGATGGAACATGTATGAGAGAATGTAAAAATATTGCATTATGAAAATCCAGGTTGTAAATTCACTTTGGTAGAATTCTGCGTGCACTGTAAAATATTGTATATTTTCAACAAATAAAAAAAATTTAAGTCAGACATTATAATATACATACCATTGTCAATCTCAATATCTTGGGCTTCTTCTGACGGACGATGTGTGGCTTGAGGAAGTAGAATATGTTAAATATCCACTTCTCCCTGTCCGTAAGTCGTCCTCCATGTCGCTGTCATCACTCTGTATCTCATCCAACTCCGACTCCTGTAGGTGGAAGATGACATTTCCTCGACCTGAGTGTCTGCAGGAGTGGCTGTAGGAGTCTTCTCCGGGCCGAAAGGTCCTGCAAGATGTGACGTTGATGGTCCCTTCCTTGGTCCTTTTAGGAGGTTCGGGATCTTGAAGGGCGTTGTGGAGAGTACTTGGAGGAAACTGCTGGTCTCAGGAGACGGAAACAACAGCTGACCTGAGGGTTGTTGTTGTTGTTGTTGTTGTTGTATTGAGCGCCGACCTGACCTTTTATACCACGCTGCAGCATTGCCATGTCGTACAGGGTTGTAAATGTGCGAATCGGTTTCCCCGTAGGCTACAGCGCAATTAGGAGGCCCACGTCCTTCTCGGCGGAAAGAAAATAACGACGGCGAACAATTCTGGTGACCCTAGCGCTTACCCTGCAGTAGTCACCGTGAGTCCCATGTGCAATGCCTGGAGATACGTCAAATGACATTTGGCGTGACCACCCACGACTTGTTTTGAACATTTCAAAACTGGAGCAGACTACGGCGCCCTAGTGGGCGGAGCTTAGAGCCCGGACGACCCGTCACCGTACGTATACGATTTTACGTATGTTTTACGTTATATTTACGGTTTACTGATATAAGCTGTTGCCAACTACCAATTTCCGCTCATGCTTGGGCGTGCATGCGTTGATACGTGAATGTGTGACCTTAGCATTACAGTACGAGTACATTTTGACACTAGTTGGTTACTGTACTGGTAGATATTGACACTAGTGTGTTACTGTACTGGTAGATTTTGACACTGGTGTGTTACTCTACTGGTAGATTTTAACACTAGTTTGTTAAGTAGTACTGGTAGATATTGACACTAGTGGGTTGCTGTAGTAGTAGATTTTGACACTAGTGTGTTACTGTACTGGTAGATTTTGACACTAGTGTGTTACTCTACTGCTAGATTTTAACACTAGTGTGTTACTGTACTGGTACATATTGACACTAGTGGGTCACTGTAGTAGTAGATATTGACACTAGTGGGTTACTGTAGCAGTAGATTTTGACACTACTGTGTTACTGTACTGGTAGATTTTGACACTAGTCTGTTACTGTACTGGTAGATATTGAAACTAGTGGGTTACTGTAGTAGTAGATTTTGACACTAGTGGGTTACTGTAGTAGTAGATTTTAACACTAGTGTGTTACTGTACTGGTAGATATTGACACTAGTGGGTTACTGTAGCAGTAGATTTTGACACTAGTGTGTTACTGTACTGGTAGATTTTGACACTAGTGTGGTTACTCTAACTGCTAGATTTTAACACTAGTGTGTTACTTACTGGTACATATTGACACTAGTGGGTCACTGGTATATATTGGACACTAGGGGTTGACACCTTAGTGGTTACTGTACTGGTAGATGTAGTGTGTTACTGTAATGGTAGATTTTAATACTAGTGGGTTACAATACTGGTACATTTTGACACTAGTGGGTTACTGTACTGGTAGATTTTGACATTTGTGGTTACTGTACTGGTAGATTTTGACACTAGTGTGTTACTCTGTACTGGTAGATTTTGCTACTTGTGTGTTACTGTACTGATAGATTTTGACACTAGTGTGTTACTGTACTGGTAGATTTTAACACTAGTGGGTTACAGTACTGGCAGATTTTGACACTAGTGGGTCACTCAACTGGTAGATTTTGACACTAGTGTGTTACTGTACTAGTAGAGTTTAAAACTAGTGCGTTCCTGTACTAGTAGATATTAACACTAGTAGGTTACTGTAGTAGTAGATTTTGACACTAGTGCGATACTGTACTGGAAGAATTTGACACTAGTGTGTTACTGTACTGGTAGATATTGTTACTAGTGGGTTGCAGTACTGGTAGATTTTGACACTAGTGGGTAACTGTAGCAGTAGATTTTAACACTAGTATGTCACTGTACTGGTAGATATTGACACTAGTTTGTTACTGTACTGGTAGATATTGATACTAGTGGGTTACAGTACTAGTAGATATTGACACTAGTGGGTTACTGTAGTAGTAGATATCCACCAGTGTGTTACTGTACTGGTAGATTTTGACACTTATGTGTTACTGTACTGGCAGATTTTAACACTAGTGGGTTACAGTACTGGTAGATTTTGACACTAATGGGTTACTGCACTGGTAGATTTTGACACTTGCGGGTTACTGTACTGATAGATTTTAACACTAGTGTGTTACTGTACTGGTAGATTTTAACACTAGTGTGCTATTATACTGGTAGATTTTAACACTAGTGTGTTACTCTACGTAGATTTTGACACTATTGGGTTACTGTACAGGTAGATTTTGACACTAGTGGGTTACTGTACATGGTAGATTTTTAACACTAAGTGTGGTTACTGTACTGGTTTAGATTTTGAAACAAAACTAGGGTGTTATGACGCGTAGAATTTGGGACCATTGGGTTACTATACTGGTAGTATTTGACACTATTGGGTTACTCTAGTAGTAGATTTTGACACTAGTGAGTTACTGTACTGGTAGAATTTGACACTAGTGTGTTACTGTACTGGTAGATTTTGATACTACTGGGTTACTGTTTTGGTAGATTGTGTCACTAGTGTGTTACTGTACTGGTAGACTTTGACACTAGTGGGTTACTGTACTGGTAGAATTTGACAATATTGGGTTACTGTAGTAGTAGATTTTGACACTAGTGAGTTACTGTACTGATAGATTTTGACACTAGTGTGTTACTGTACTGGTAGATTTTAACACTATTAGGTTACTGTACTGGTAGAATTTAACACTATTGGGTTACTGTAGTATTAGATTTTGACTCTAGTGAGTTACTGTACTGGTAGGTTTTAACACTAGTGGGTTACTGTACTGATAGATTTTGACACTAGTGTGTTACTGTACTGGTAGAATTTAACACTATTGGGTTACTGTACTGGTAGATTTTGACACTAGTGGATTACTGTACTGGTAGATTTTGACTCTAGTGGGTTACTGTACTGGTAGATTTTGAAACTAGTGTGTTACTGTACTGGTAGATTTTGACACTAGTTGGTTACTGTTTTAGTAGATTTTGGCATTAGTGGGTTACTGTACTGGTAAAATTTGACATTAGTGGATTACTGTACTGGTACATTTTGACAGTAGTTGGTTACTGTACTGGTAGATTTTGACACTAGTGTGTTACTGCACTGGTAGATTTTGACACTAGTGTGTTACTGTACTAGTAGAATTTGACACTATTGGGTTACTGTACTGGTAGAATTTGACACTATTGGGTTACTGTAGTAGTAGATTTTGACACAAGTGAGTTACTGTATTTTAGCTTTTGACACTAGTGTGTCACTGTAGTGGTAGATTTTGACACTAGTGTGTTATTATACTGGTAGAATTTGACACTATTTGGTTACTGTACTGGTATAATTTGACACTATTGGGTTACTGTACTGGTAGATTTTGACACTAGTGAGTTGCTGTATAGGTAGCTTTTGACACTAGTGGGTTACTGTACTGGTAGATTTTGACATTAGTTGGTTACTGTACCAGTAGATTTTGACACTACTCTGTTACTTTACTAGTAGATATTGACACTAGTTTGTTACTGTACTAGTAGATTTTGACACTAGTTTGTTACTGTACTAGTAGATATTGACACTAGTGTGTTACTGTACTAGTAGATATTGACACTATATTGTTACTGTACTAGTAGATTTTGACACTAGTGTGTTACTGTACTGGTAAATTTTCATACTAGTGGGTTACTGTACTAGTGGATTTTGACACTAGTGGGTTACTGTACTGGTTGATTTTGATGTATTACTGTATTGCTAGATATTGGCACTAGTGGGTTACTGTACTGGTAGATTTTGACACTAGTGGGTTACTGTTTTATAAAATATAGTAGATTTGGACACTAGTGTGTTACTGCACTGGTAGATTTTGACACTAGTGTGTTACTGTACTGGTAGATTTTGATACTAGTGGGTTATTGTCGTAGTAGATTTTGGCACTAGTGTGCTACTGTATTGGTAGATTTTGACACTATTCGGTTACTGTAGTAGTAGATTTTGGAACTAGTGTGTTACTGTACTGGTAGATTTTTACACTTGCGGGTTACTCTTATGGTAGATTTTGACACTAGTGTGTTCCTGTACTGGTAGATATTGACAGTAGTGTGTTACTGTACTAGTAGATTTTGACACTTGTGGGTTACTGTAGTAGTAGATGGTGACACTAGTCTGTTACTGTACTGGTAGACTTTGATACTAGTTTGTTACTGTACTGGTAGATTTTGATACTAGTGTGTTACTGTACTGGTAGATTTTGACATTAGAGTGTTGCTGTACGATGAAAATATAACGAGAAATTGATATAGAAAATGCTTAAAAGGGGTGCAAAGTCTCGCTACAATAATTTCTTCTGTAACTACAGAGGTGTTTTTCTCCCAACCAACGTAATTTTCATGTTACAGCATTGATTAAAATGGAAATTTGAACAATAATTCGTCACTCGTATTTTGCAAGTTGAACGTAAATCAAAACTTGTGTTTTTCACGAAAGCGTATAAAGCAATAACTTGAACATTTGAAGCGACCATGAGATTGGAATTACTGTCCTGACTTGCCGCAATAAGCTGTACTGAAGGGCTTTTATTTTTTTAATGAGCTTGTCAGAGCACTGGAACAGCGCTGCTTTCTCCCCTAACCCCCCTATCCCCTACGTACTCCTTCCCCAGATTTGCAGGAGGAGGGTGGATGTCAGCTCTACCCTCCTGCTCCCAGGCCTGCCCCACCCACCTGGGGCGTACAAATACAAACCAGTTTGCAGAGGGTGGGTGGCTGTCACGTCCCCCTACTGTCACCCCGTGGGAGGGCAAACAAGATCCACTTGGATTTTATTATTATAGAAGATATTTTGAACACTTGTGAATAATATGACCGTTTCTAAAAGGCGCAAGTTTCATGGGTTAATTTCCGTACTTTGCCCAAATTTCATTATTCTTATGGTCGGTCTGCTTGCTGAACCCGCCCTCCCTCTCTCTGTGTTCTATTTTTCATAACACGTGAAGAATCTTTCCTAACAGTAAAAAAATGAGAAAGATGCGGCAATATTCACGGGAGAGTCTCGTCAGTTACTTGAAAGATGCTGGATATTTTCAGGTTGACTGTGCTGTAGTAAGCTACAAAGATGGGAGACAGCATGTTGGTCTGAGAGAACTGGCCACACCTCCAAGACTCATGGATTTTTTATGGTTGAGCAAATTTGTAGCGATTGTTTGGCCACCTTAACCATACATCAGTTGCTAATCGAATTTCTTAGCTTTTAGCACCCAGAGAGCATAAACCTGGATGTTGAGGGTAGTTGTCGTCTTTCCAAAGCTCCAGAAGTGGATGGTGTTTTTCAAATGTGTAGTCTATTAGGATTGCAGAGTTAGGTTAGCAGAGGAAGGAGCCTTTCTCTAAAATATATATGAGGTACATTCTTAAAGATTTCAAGTAAAACAATCTACTGGGTGTTTCGAAATTAAAGGGCCCCCCCCCCCAGAACAAATTGAAAGTTATGAAGTTTTCTGCTATTGCCTATCTCCAAGTGCATTATCTTAAGTTTCTATTAAGCTATTTTTCATTTTACATTTTTTTGTATTTTCAGACTGAGTGACGGAGTTAGATACAGCCATGGCTAACGACTCGGAGGAAATCAGATGGATTGACTGAACCCAGGCTATAACCCGCAGAGAGGCCAGGGATGCTGGTGCATCCTTCATTTCACATTCCTGGATAGTTACATACATTAAAAGAGATGAATTCTTTGTTAAAAGAAACTGGAACAAAAATCCATATGACTGTCGTTGCGAAAAGAGTGAGAATCATGGGAGACCTGAAGTCCTTTCTCAGGAGTCAAAAGACATCATAGCTGAGGCAGTGGGTAGACCTAGAAAGTGTTTACGTAAATTGGTGCTTGAACTAGAAACAAAAAGGGGAAAGAAGAGAAGTTATAATGTTGTATATCGTGAGTTGAAAAAATCTTGTATCAAGCCATTTCATGTTATCAGCAAGCCCAAGATCACTCAGCAACAGAGAGAAGACCATGATTGGTTTTGTGGTTCATTTCTTAAAGATTGAGATGAAGCTGACTTTCCCCGTGTTGCTGCATCAGATGAATTCTTCATTTACACAGTCAGGAAGCCAAATCATAAAAATGACATCATTTGGGCTGCAAAGTTGGATGATGTCAGCGATGACGTGAGTTATCGCCAAGTTGTGAAATTTCCTGAATGTTTGGGAACTTTTCTCTGTTTCACAGCCAAACGGTTAATGTGGATCATCAAAGAAAAGGGACAGTCATGGAATGGCGAATACTTCAGAGAAACTGTGCTTACAGGTGGAGTATTTCCTTTCCTCAAAGGTCCTGAAAACGTGTTATCTGTTGAAGAAGCCACTTTTTTGCATGATAAGGCACCATGTTTCAAGGCTCTTCAGACACAGGAGCTGCTTCAAAACGGTGGTATCGATTTCTTCTCGTCAAGTGAACTTCCAGGTAGCTTCCCTGAACTTAATGTGTGTGAAAACATTGTTAGTATCTTAAAGGATCGTTTTGAAGCGCACACAGTGAACTATGATGGTGTACCAAGCCTTGACGACGTGTGAAGAGAGGTGACCGAAGTGCTCAGGGAAATGGAGTTTGAGTCTCAGCTTTTTAGCGATTTGCTGAAATCATAGCCCTCAAGAATGCAGGCTGTGGTACAGGCAGATGGATGCTACACAAAATATTAAATACTAAGAGAGAAACTTGAATAAATACCTGTTCTGAATTACTCTTGCTTTTGTCCATATAAATTTTAATTTATGCTGTATAGAGGGGGGGGCCTCTAAATTTGAAACACCCTGTATACATGTAAAAGGCAATTTCTGTCTGTTTATATGTCTGGCTGTTTGTTTCTTTGTTTGTTCACTATGCACGCCCAGACTATGAAAGCCAAGGCTACCAAATTTTTACCATAGGCTACCCTTCTTGCCAGGAAGGTTTTAGTCAATATCTAAAATTTGAGGGCCTTTCCTAAGGGGGCCACAACCCCTCTTTTTCATACCCTTAATTATTTACAACTTTCGGGGTTGACAGCTAGGGCTACCAAATATTTATCTTAGACTCCCCTCCTCCCCAGAAAGGTTTTAATCAAAATCTGAAATTTGAGGGCCATTTCCAAGGGGGTCATAACCCCTCTTTTTCATACCCCCTCATTTTTTTAAACTTACAGAGTTGACAGCCCAAATCTTTACTATGGACTCCCCTCCCACCAAGGAAGGTTTAAGTTAAAAGCTGAAATTCAAGGGCCATTTCTAAGGGTGGTCATGACCCCACTTTTTCATAGCCCCTCATTTTTTACAACTTTCGGAGCTGACAGCTGGGTTATCAGATATTTACCATAGGCTCCCCTCCTTCGCAGGAAAGTTGTAGTCAAGATCTGGAATTTGAGGGCCGTTCCTAAGGGGGTCATAACCCCTCTTTTCCACAGCAACTGATTTTTTATAACTTGCTGAGTTGACATCTATGTAGAAGTGTTTCCATAGTTACAAACAGGCTCCCAACAATATGGGTCCATAAGGCACCTTTGGTAGTAAGGGGAAGCAACCTCCCTCCCCCTGGGAATGGGGCCACAAGGGTTTCCCACAATATCAAGGGCCAGGATGCCTATGCCATTTTGACTTACCGACCGGGGAGAAAGGGTGTTGTAGTCTTAACTACCCCGACCTTGATAGCAGGAGGTGAGGAGCTCCCCCTTTGCGAATTAAGGCCAAAAGGGCCAAAGATGAGCTTACTGCTTTCAAATTTGGTACTGTGAGTTAAGATAAATGACTACAAACGCATTTAACATTAACATAAGAGTTTAACTATAGGCTGAGTTTCATCAAGGTACATTTAAGCTAGCACTCGCGATGAAAATCTTTTCAGAGCAACCTGTCACAACATGTATGCACCTGCCGTTGGTCGGCGGTGCCTGACTGAGCCGGTCAGTGACGCAGTAGCATTGGCTGGGGAAAAATATACATCCAGATAATTCAGAAGTGAATGTGCTCTCGATAACGCGTCCGAAGGACGGGTACAGCTGCTAGTACTAATATAAAGTTTGCACACGATTACATAATATGTATGTGGTGAATGAACAATTCATGAGAGTTTATGTCAGGGTTTTCATTTATCCTTTTTTTTAAAGCAATCATTATATACAGACGCCGACTGCCAATCCTGTCGCGACAGTATTCATAAACCAGTCTTTCAGTCATTTTCTATCCCACTCATTGTGTTCTTTGTATTAGGTTTCATATGGACATGGCATCACCCTAGCAATAAACAGCATTTACCAATAAGAGAGAGCGTACCATTGTTTCTTTCTTAGAACTAATGGGGTGAATATGGGATTTGAATCGTAAGTGGTTCTTACAAACAGATTTGGGTAATTAGTTCTTGGCAATTACCTCAACGAGAATGATAAGAACCATGATAATAAATATGGGTTGGCGTATGCATATAATATGTATACTATATACGTATATACACACATATATATATATATAATATATATATATATATATATATATATATATATGAAAGCGGGTTTTCTTACTCGTAATGTCAAATCTCTCTCCCATTTTCATATTAATCAAATATGGGCATATTTCATGAACAGCACCTTATTCAGTGATGAAAAAAAATGTTTTTCATTTTGCCAAGCAAATGTGGGAAATGAGTAAAACAACCGTTAATTTTTTAAACGTGTTTTTGTTACTTTAACATTTATTTATTTCTTGAGTAACTGCTAACTCTCTAATCAAATAATTTCAGCGTCCTTCCTAACCAGTTTTTGCTCTTCTAAACGTTCCCAAAAAGACCTCGTTTTTATAACCGGATGCGAGTTCGAACCTCGCCCGGGCATCAGAATATCTTCACTTCTTTCTTCATTTGGATCTAGGCCTAGTAGTGACAAGTGTTTCCAACTGTTGAAGAAACCGAGAAGTTAAAGAGGGCATTGGTTATTAGAATTTTATGCGTAGCTGGTAAAATTAATGACTAGTAGATTCTAGATAAATATCACCTCTCCCCCATGAACTATTGGTACTCCTTTCATCGTCAGTTCCACCTGCAGAAATGAGAATCAGCCACTCAAGCCACCCCATACAGATCATAAACGAAGATCACGCGGGACAGAACGTCACTGCCAGGTAATTGCTGTCTTCAAATTGGCACAAGGAGCACGAAGGCACGTCTGTTAGCCATTCTTTAACGTCTGTTACTGCAGACTTGTTTGACCCCACATCCCGTAGGGCTGTGATCTCCCAGATTCGTGCTAAGCTACCAGTAACCAAACCTTTACTCAGAGTCACGTCCATCGCTCGGAGATTTAAAAGTACGTGCAGGTGTACAGGATATATATTGCAAGTTTAACAGCGGGCAGAGTACGTGTGTACATGCCGTATTTCTTGTGGGTAGTTTGAAGGGCTTCATGAAACCCAATTCCCTTTTTAGTCACTCTTGTCTTTTACTCTCGATCGTGTAGGGATCCCTTTCCGTCGAAAAAGACGGCAGTAGGTTTTGCTGTGCCATGACTGGGATAAAGAGATAATATATATATATATATATATATATATATATATATATATATATATATATATATATATATATACATACATACACACATACACACACACACTATATATATATATATATATATATATATATATATATATATATATATATATATATATATATGTTGTGTGTATGTATGTGTATGTATATGAACTTAGTTTATTTTATTAAATATAGGCATTTGCAAACGAATATAACACGAAGCCAAGAAAAATATTCGTTTTTACATTTCTATTTGTTTTATTACACATATCTCTTATTATCCAGGGAAACGCAATTACAAACCTATGAACTTTTTGTCATTTTCGACGGCATGTATACGTTTAGACAGTCATCGAAAGTTCGTGTCATAGCCTTATAAGAAGTGATGGATTTTTTTTTTTTTTTTTTTTTTTACTCAGTGACACGCTATGACACCTTATTCGTTAAAGGCTATGTTATTAGATATTCCCGTCTTCCATATGGGTAAATGAGACCTTTATGGTCATGTTACATGCCATTTTTCCTGATGACGTAACTTAGCGGTCAAGTAAATATCAATGTCATAGACTTTGCCACTGTTGCAACTACAAACCGCTTCACGACGTCCAATTTGCATGCAAATAAAAAAAAAATCCCCGTTTGGGCATATTGCCGCACCTCATGCGGTGCACTGTAGGCATTACTTGAGGTTCTTTGCAGCGTCCCTTGGCCCCTAGCTGCGACCCCTTCCATTCCTTTTACTGTACCTCCTTTCACATTCTCTTTCTTCCATCATATTTTCCGCCCTCTCCTAACAATTGATTCATAGTGCAACTGCGAGGTCTCCTCCCCTTACGCCTTCGAAACATGCTTTGCTCCGTTTCAGCGCTGAATGACTTCATAGGTCCCAGCGCTTGGCCTAAATTCTATACTCTACTTTATCAATAGGAAATGAAATGGAGGCCGCCATGCAAATTGCGTCCTGGACATTCAAAAGACACGCCAGTAACAAATGCGTTGAGAGTATCTATACTCTGTTTTTTTTCCATCTGTCCATCCGCCTGTGGTGTTTGAGTATGGTAACACTGCGTCCCAGGCTTTAGATAGTTACGCTATGTGTAAGTTTTAGGTAAATAAAAGGATATCTGGGTGTACATTTGCAACTGAAAAGCGTTTTAATAATTTACTGTATGCGAATTACACCGTTAATATTCGAAATAGGATATTATAATTGCTGAATGTAACCATCTAAAGCCCGGGACGCAGTGTTACCATACTTAAAGACCACAGGCGGATGGACAGATGGAAAAAAACAGAGTATAGTCATCAGCACGAACTTGGTCATATTTCATGAGAGCAACTTGCTCTCATATCTCATCGGCAGTGAGGTATGAACACGACGACGTTATTTCAATGTATTTGTCTCTTGTTCTGAATCACATGCTGATCACAAAATAGGTCCAGATAAAACCTATTCATAAAGATCTCATCCGTTCATTTCTGAAATTGATATTTTTATTTTCCACATCAATGTGTACAGTGAGAAATACTGTACGGACGTCTTACTGCGACGTTGCCATTCTCCTAAATACTATGATAAATATTCACGTTCCTGGACACAACCAAGCAACCAAGACTTCCACCTTGACCATCGAAAATCGCGTGATTGGCTGTAGACCGTGACATCGAATCAGTAACGTTTCGACTCCCAGAAGTGTTGTTACTTCGGTGCGACGCTGTACACGGCCATCATTTGATGCCTGGCCTCGCTTTCAGCTGACGTCCAACTGCCAGTTATTTCCTTTCAAGAAGAAGAAGAAGAAGAAAATGGGTGACAGCATTAGCTTCAGAGTTCTGATCATATAAAGAACGGTTATATAATATCAAAGCTGTTTCCTACAAATTCATGATTTTTGTTACAACGTACAATCGATTACCCCAAGACTGAGCATCCCTCTCTGTGACCAAATTGTTACATTCTGCTTGAAATGTGATGGAGTTTGATCAAATGAATTTCATCACGACAAACCGCATCGCATGAAACTAATTTCAATAAATATTTCTCAAGCAAAAGCAAATCTGTAGATCTCAGTTGAAGGGAAGAGCTTTTATTTTCCCTCAGAGTTCTGGAACACAGTTTAGAAATTGAAATTATGTTAGACGAGTGTAAGTAGTCGAGTCTGGCACTACAGGTGAGGAACTGTTCGTCTGGTGATTTTCTCATTCATTTTTTATTTTCAAATATGTGCAAATACACGCTCATACAAATATATATATATATATATATATATATTATATATATATATATATATATATATATATATATATATATATATATATATATATAAATCATGAATAGCTTGTGGAAGGAGGGCTGATGTTTTCAGATAATGATGTACTTCTAATTGGTAAAAGAAAGTACAATAACTAATAACAGAGTTTGATGATCAAAGCATGAAAGCAGCTGCCTCATATAAGTATATGAGAATGAATGACAGGAGGAAGGAGAAGGAGGAGGAGGATAAGAGAAAAGACTGGGAAAAGACCTGATTTGTGGATGGAAGCTAAAGTGTAGAAAGGATTGCTGGGATATATTTCCTTAATAAAGTGAAACGTCGATGTTGAATAAGAGTGAAGAAAAAACGATGAAATCCGTTCAGATGAATTTGAAATTTTTGAGCAGCGTGTGACATAGAAACTTGAAGGCTGAGGAAAGTGAGCTACATAGGTGAAATGGTAAGAAAGTTAGCTTAGGTGAAATAGTACATTCGTGTTTTGAGATGGTTTAGTCATGTAGAAGGAATGGGCTTCAGATAGGATGGAGAAAAAGGACATAAAATTCGGAAGGAGGAGAGGTGGGGCAGATCGAATACAAGGAAGGATCTCAGTGCCCTGGAACCATAAGAATGTGTGCAAGATAAAGTTGAATGGCGCAGTTATTGAGGGGCTTTAACGTGTCGCTGGTGAACCTTCAGTGTAACTAAATGAAGAAGGTTATATTGTAGATTAGGACGTACAACTTAGCAGTTAAGTTATGAATTTTGATGTGACTGTTGTGTTTATTTTCTCTGGAGCTATATATATATATGTTTATATATACATATACATATATATATATATATATATATATATATATATATATATACATACCATGTATATATATATAATATTATTTATAATCATCTGTAATATATAAATATATAATAATATATATATATATATATTATTATATATATATATATATATAATATATATATATATATGTGTGTGTGTGTGTGTGGTGTTGGTGGTGGTGTGTGTGTGTGTGTGTGCTCTAGAAAAATTGTTGAATGTAATGAAATAATTGGTGGTGTATGGCAATATGAATTGGTGAAGTAGTGTCCATATGCTACAAGAATTCAGGCAAAAATTCAGAGATCTCCTTGAGCGACTTTTGAAACCATTAAGTTCCTCTGTCATCCACCAGAATAAGATAAACCGTTTTTCTGACATTCATGCAAAGTAACTAGAAGAAGACTAGTTGATATGAAGCCTTCATCACATTCAGAGGTTTGTGAAATGTTCGTTGAGTAACCAGTAGCCAATATAAATGTTATGTTTCATGAAATGAATGCGGATATTGTTGTGGCAGAAAGTATAACTGTTTTGTTATGACACTGCTGGATACATTGTACTGATATGCCGAATTTCTGAGGAAATGGGACTGCTACTAGACTGTGCGATTAAAGAGGGAGCGCTTCAGCGGGTGGGTTGGTATGGTATTAACGTCCCACCTAGGTGGTCGCGGGTTCGATTCTCGGCCATTCCATTGAGGAGTGAGAGATGTGTATTTCTGGCGACAGAAGTTCACTCTCGACGTGGTTCGGAAGTCACGTAAAGCCGTTGGTCCCGTTGCTGAATAACCACTGGTTCCATGCAACGTAAAGGCACCATACAAAGAAAAAAGAAAGAAGATTAAAGAGGGAGAAAGTAGGACTCATTAATCGGTCGAAAATGAAACAGAGAAGATGGAGATCCACAGCGTCATCAAAGGACGATTGAAGGGTTCTTATTTTATTGCGATCTTTTGATTTTTTGTGAAATCAATGGGAATGTACATGATAGAATGACAAAGGTTAATGTTTCAAGAATTAACTAAAAATCGTACCTCAAATAAATTAGGAAGGAAATAATGGAATAAAATCTCGTTATAAGAAAATAAAAGAATAAAAAATGCGCCGGAGAAACCAATCAAGTTTTCTGTACATTGTATAATCAAGGCCACCGAAAATGATTAATGCCGCTCGGCCCATGGAACTTTAACCACGGCCCGGTGGTGGCCTGGACTATATCTTTGCCAGACGCACGATAAAGGCTAACTTTAACCTTAAGCAAAATAAAAAGTACTGAGGCTAGAGGGCTGCAAATTGGTATGTTTGATGATTGGAGGGTGGACGATCAACGTAACAATTTGCAGCCCTCTAGTTTTAGTAGTTTTTAAAGATCTGAGGGCAGACAGGAAAAGTGTGGACGGACAGACGATAGTTTTCCTTTACAGAAAATTAGAAATGGAAGAACAGGCGCAGGAAGAGAATTCCAGCGCTTGTCATAAGAAGGAAAGAAATGTATAGTGTTTTGGAGCGTCTTTATTTAATGCGATTATTTTGAGCTTTGATTTAACAGCCATTTCCACGTGAAGGGATACGTGGTGCCGTCAGTGCACCTCATTCAGTGTAGTGTAGGCTTTACATAAGGTTCCTTGTAGCCTCCCTTCGACCCCCAGCTGCAACCCTTTTATTCCTTCTACTGTACCTCCGTTCATATTCTCTTCCATCTTACTTTCCACCCTCTCCTAACAGTTGTTTCATAGTGCAACTGCCAGGTTTTCCTCCTGTTACACCTTTCGAACCAGTTTACCCTCCATTTCCTTCCCAGTGGTGAATGACCTTAAAGGACCCAGTGTTTGGCCTTTGGCCTCTTAAATTCTCCTTCAGTTAGGATTACATGAGCATGAATATGATTGTATATGTACATATGTAAACATGCAAGAGAGAGAGAGAGAGAGAGAGAGAGAGAGAGAGAGAGAGAGAGAGAGAGAGAGAGAGAGCATAATTGTTATTGCTTCCTTTGACCGTTCCTATAGTATTCGATAACCATTAATGGAAAACTAGTATAAAAAATAATGTTATGACGAATTTTGGGGGTCAATATGGGACTACTTTACCATACAATAAAGAGTATCGATTTCCCATGCTCATAGAGGACAAATCTTCCATTGATGGAAATCATGTGGGGGAATCGAATTACTTGATGTTGCTATGAATATATAAATCAATTCTGCTATAATCCCCGGAATAGAATAACGAAGCTGGTGAACAGAGGGGTCGGAAGTTAGCTTAGTAACGAAGAAAGTGGTAATGACTTGAATTGAGGCCAACGGTCGGAAGTCAGCAAAAGCTTCTACGTAATCGGAAAGAGTGGCCTGTGTCTTTTCATAAAACCATAGTAGCATCCGCTCTAGAAAACTTTCTCTTTTATCTTTCAGGGAGAATGTTATCCAAAGCCATCTTCTTCTGGGTATGCACCGAATTCCTCGCACGAAACACAGAAGGTAAAAATATCTCTCCAGTTTGACTTGAAGTGAGTGTGAGACGCCAGGTAGGTCTGAGTTTCTCAAGTTAGGAGTCGATGATTTAAGAGTGCCATTAAAACTATTAATTTTGCTGTAACTGTTGTGAGTCCAAGAAAGAGGGGGTAATTTTTGCAGATAAAACATTTTTGAAGATGGATTCCTTGTAGTACTTAAGGGAACACGTTCAGTAAGGTGAAATCGTAACGTTTTTTTGACCCTTGTGTGAATACTTTGTGGGTCACTGCTTTCTGCATTGACCTATTATTTAAAACTTCATTTTTCATTCGTCATTAGTCCCAGTAGTACTTGGCCTATGGCCTAGACCCGGTACTCCATTTCATGTCGATCCTTCGGGCTAGCCCTGTGAGAGCCGGTAATCAGCTTAGTAGTCTGGTTAAATGAAACTGTGAAGAATTTACTTTTCAAAGAATATTCTTTGGTAAGCAAAGTATGTCCACTGAAAGGGCAACAAAAACCATGAATGTTAGTAGCATATTTTGACTAAATGACGAACGTTCTCCCAAGCTGAAACGTTTTGCAAGCGGCTTCCCTAGAAGTCGGGGCAAATTACTCGTATATTTGGATTTTATCTTCCCAGTCATTAATATCCAAAACTCTACGTACCCTTATTGCCCATGCGTGCGCAATTTTTAAATCGAGAAATTCATTATTTTCTTAAATTTCATAGGGAAATAATGAGGTAAAATTTAGCCCAGTAACTTCTTTTACTTTCAAAAGCATTTCTTGAACCTTGCAATTTCTTCACGCCCCTTTTCGATTGAGTTTCTTGAAACGAGGCCAGACCAAGCAATCAATTATGAATGTCAGACATGAATACTGAAAATATTTCTCTAGCAACGGTATATCAGTGAAATTCTTTCACAGGTTCCAGTCCTCCAGCTGTAGCAGATGACGAAGTTCTAGTCCTATCCCTTCAGGAGTCGGGGAGGCCCTCCTCTGAGAGTTACGCCAGGTTGTTGACTCCTTTTCCAGAACTCAGGTCCTTTACAGTCTGCTACTGGCTGAAGCTGGGCAGATTTCGAGAAGAATCCACCCTCATGTCCTATGCAGCGACTGATGACAAGGACAACGAGATCAGAATGGGTATGTGGGTATTATCAACATCGTGCTGTATTATGATTTTAATGCCCTGATATTGGGTATTTCATGTTAGTCATTATCATTATTAACCCTGTTCACATGGAATAAGCACACAGGAACCATTGACTAGAAATTCAAGCTTCCAGAGAATGTTGGTTTCGTCCCCCCAACCGCAGACCTCACACTACAGCAGTAACTGGTCATGATACAGAGCTAATGATTTTTCAGCGCCCTGGGGAGACGCGAACTCGCGACATCTGAGTGGCATACCGCGACACTAAACACTATACCAGCATATTTTAGGAAAGAAAGATAACACTATAAGATCCTTAGTGAGAATGACATTTTATGGCACTGATTCCTTGAGAATGGGTAAATGTGTTCGTGATAAACAAAATGTGTTACTGTAGATCTTCGATGGAGGCTATGTTGCGTTTATGTGGATCACTATGGAGCTAATATATAAGATAAGATGTGGACTTTTGGGTTGTCAAACAGTATAAATACTGCTATATTTTCCTACATGAACGATATTATGTATTGACTAATAGTCCATACAAACTTTTGAAAAATATTTTGTTTTCGTTCCATTGACGATTGCAAACATGCATTTCTTATACTTATTCGTATATTAGTATCATTCTAAAGGGTAAAACAATCATTGAGATCAGCAAGTGCAGGAAAGAGATCGCTGGGGCCCCAAGTAGGCACTGAGATGTAGAATTCAGGTAGCGAGATATACCAAGTAGAAACATTAAATCGAGCACGGCTTTGGCCACTATCGGTTTGTTTTTATCAGTGTCCTTCAGTGAGAAAAATATAAGCTTATGCATAATCAGTTACCTCTTAGAAGTAGCTCCACGTTGGCCGAGTGCATTTCGCGCTCGGCTACCAACCCGGTGGTCCGAAGTTCGATTCTCGGCTCGGCCAACGCGGAACCAGAGGAACTTAGAAATTAATTTCTCGATACAATGTGGTTCGGATCCCACAATAAGTTGTAGTCCCGTTGCTAAGTAATCAATTGATTCCTAGTCGCGAAAAAATCTCTAATCCTTCGGGCCAGCCCTAAGAGAGCTGTTAATCAGCTCAGTGGTCTGGTAAAACTAAGATATACTTAACTTAACCTCTTAGAAGTTGTATAGGTGAGCAGTTCTTCGACAAGAAACCGAAAGTGAATTGCTGTTCCTTGTTTGGCAGACCACCGTCTGACAGGTTACAGAGTCGCCCTGAGAGGTGGATGGGCTATAACAGACATTCAAACTCCTCTCAGGCACTGGACGCACTTCTGCTTCGGATATACTCTTGGTAGTGACGACTGGCAAATTTTCGTTGATGGTGAGAAACAAGCTCAAGGGACCATGGTCACAGAAAGTGGATACTTAGTATCTAATGGAAGTTATGTCATTGGTAAGTTCGTCTAAATTCTATAATAATCTCTCTCTCTCTCTCTCTCTTCCTTGTCCAAGCACATGCTTCTTACTCTTCCACTGTCAAACCTATCATCTGTCTAACTTTATCATTCGCCTTCCCGGGTATTTTCTCAATGTTGTGCCTCTATAATTCTTGAAGTCTTCTCTGTTATCCTTACTTGTCTACTAAGGGACACTGATTCCTGTCACTCATTGTTTTGGAAACTTTATCAACCAGACATATCACAGAAATCTTGATCAGCTAGCCAAGCACACTTTTACCGTCAAATCTTGGCATTGTTCCATTTTTCAGCATCTTCACTCCCTACTTACATCCTTTGCAGTAATTTTCACAGACATTTTCAAACACCCTAACGCTTTAATCCCGTCGTCTCTCTTTTGTCTTCTATATTCAGCAGATCCTAAAAATATTCCCAATAGACCAGAGACCTCATTTTTTTTTCCTTTGCATCTTTCAATCTGAGAACTGTTTGTTTATTGCTTCCTTGTAAAACAACTTAGAAAAGGTTTTACTGCGATCTTGCATCTCTGTTTTCTTTTCATTATTCTGCTGTTAAAATCTAGTTTAAATATTTGTAAATACGCTTAAAACTGCTCTGTTATCAAGTAGCTCATCTCATTTGCAAACAGAATCAAAATCATTTACCTGAAAGTCCCATCATTTCCAAGAAAAAAAAAATTGATAACATTCCTACCTGTGGGACCAATTACAGGTCAGGAACAAGATTCATTCGGCGGCGGGTTTCAGCGGGACCAGAGTTTCAGCGGAGAAATAACAGAACTGGATTTTTGGGATGAAACCATCAGCGATGAAAGTATAAAAGAGGTATGTTATTTCCTGTGGGTCTATTGGACAGTGAGATATTCGCGTTTTGGCTGTAGTAGATTTACATCAAGTATGCATCTGATGTCTATACTCTGTTTTTTTCCATCTGTCCATCCGCCTGTGGTGTTTGCGTATGGTAACACTGCGTCCCGGGCTTTAGATAGTTAAGCAATGTGTAAGTTTTAGGTAAATAAAAGGATATCTGGGCGTACATTTGCAACTGAAAAGTGTTTTAATAATTTACTGTATACGAATTACACCGTTAATATTCGAAATAGGATATTGTTATTATTGTTGAATGTAAGATGAATGTAACCATCTAAAGCCCGGGACGCAGTGTTACCATACGCTAACACCACAGTCGGATGGACAGATGGAAAAAAACAAGAGTATAGGCCAGTCCCTTACGACGCTCCTGATTGGCTGTTGATAAGCCAATCACAGGGCTGGACACCTTCAGGCTCTCGAGAGAGTTCACGGATGCAGGATGTCTGTTCCACCTCTCCTGAGGGATACTTTTGAAAGCTGTATCTTTCAGGAGAGATGGAAAATACATCCTGCCCATGTGAACTCAAGAGAGAGACTGAGAGTTTCCAGCCCGATGATTGGCTTATCAACAGCCAATCAGGAGCGTCGTTAGGGACGGGCCTAGGCATCAGATGCACGCTTGGACTTGATGTGAATCTACTATAGTGTCGTCAGTCATCTCATAAAGTTCAATGTAGGTAGTATTACTGCAAATTTTCATAAATCAGTTCCATAATCATTTTGGCTTAGGAACGTAGTAAAGGTTCTATTATATTATGGTTATAGTCGCAACTACAAACGAAATAACAAAATCCTTACTCCATAAATCTCAATTTTTGTACGATACTTTTGAATCACGCTTGAAGATAAACATGTCACACATGTAAAAAATAAAAGATTTTCCAAGAATATACGTACATTTATCAGCTGGCGCAGTGCAGAGATACTCAACAGGGCAAGGTCCTTGGATGGGCAACTCAAACATGGGAGATTGGCGGTGAAGTTGCATGGTCGGTGGAGAACAAATCTAGGATTTGTGAAAGGTCAACCAGGAGGTGGATCATATTTCCGGACAGGTTTGATCTGAAAGCAGCCATCAGACTTTGTAAGGTACAAGATATTTTTATTAGTTAAAAGCTAAACCACAAGTCTATTGAGATAGAAAAAGAAGGCATGCCGCCCCCTTCTCTCTCTCTCTCTCTCTCTCTCTCTCTCTCTCTCTCTCTCTCTCTCTCTCTCTCTCTCTCTCTCTCTCTCTCTCTCTCTCTCTCTCTCTACAATTTATGACATCGCATCCCACTTCTGTATCTGGTTCCGTTTTTGGTGAACTGGACACATTTTTAGTTTTTTACATTGGGCAAGAAAGGAATGTAATTTGATTTAGCATAGGGAACATATTCAGCTTAAAGGAAAAACCATCTAGGTCAGTCATGCCAGAGATAAGAATTCAGAAACAAAGTCTGGCAAAACATCCAATTATAGTGATGAGCTAAATTAATAAATTGAATGTTAAAAATAATGTAGTTTATCTATAAACAAGTATTGAAAGAAAACGTTATTTTTGTTTTGAAAGAAAAAGGTAATTTATAGGTAACTACGCTATTAAACAAAGGTCTCTCAGTGGAAACACTATGACAAAAACGTCATGCAGTTTCAATATTATATCAAAAGAGATGGTTTGTTGCAGATTTATGGCTAGCTATTCAATATTATAAACTATTTACAGGTACTCTCGTTCAAGTTGCATTGATTCCCATCAATATCAGAATAATAGAACAATTAGGTATACGGTAAAAGATAGTGTGAGGAGTGGACAAAGAGGCAGGTAGAAGTGTACTGATTTTTATTACAGGTAAAGGAAATTGAAATATATACGGCGTGCGGGCGGAAATGTGGTATCTGATCAGCGAGAGAGTAAAAATTGGCCGGCGATAACCGATTTGTGTTTCTTGTGAGACAACTTAGAATATAAAAGCATCAAAACGTGATCTTAGAAAATAAAAGCATACAAAACATGATCTTATATGATATATACATTGGCAGAAAGCCCGCTGAACGCTCTCAAGGAGGGAAGTAAGAACAACGCGATTGTGGGAATATGTACAGAGGAATTGCGGATAAAGCATTGTCCTTACAAATACTCGCCCCCTTCCCACCCCTAAGACAATAATTAGGGCGTAATTGTTGGATGATTTAGTGAGCTTCTGATTGCTACTCGCGGGAGTGTGTGGGCCGGCGGAGGCGGCCTCAGGTGCGCGGTAGATCCTCGGCCTCAGAGTCCTCGGGGGTTTCCGGAGACGGGATGCCTCCCCTGGGGTGATCCTTGGGGGCTTCGACCGTCTTCCGAAGGCGGCCACGGCTACGACTGGGCGGTTTGGTGACTAACGGTTGCTCCGTGCTGAGGAGGCGGCGTGAGGCGTCCAACGGGTTCCGCGTCGGCGCGCTCTTCGTCCATCAGGAAGGCTGGTTTCAGTCAGTCGATCGTGACCCAATCCTCGCGACCATTTAAGGAGATGAAGTATGCCTTGTCGATGCGTCGGAGGACGCGGAAGGGACCTCGGTAGGGCCTCGTCAGTGGCGGGCGGCGGGCGTCATCCCTGGTGAAGACGTGTTTGCAGGATGATAGGGCCTTCGGGAGGAAGTGTTTGTTTCTGTCGCAGAAGGTCTTGATGCAGGGCGTGAATTTTCCAGCGGATTCCCGAAGTCTGGCTATGGAGACGTCTGCGTCGTCGGCGTTGGTCGGGAAGAACTCGCCTGGGACTGCCAATAGTTCCCTGTACACCTTCTCCACAGGTGATACCTCGCCATTCGCCCGAGGTGCAGCGCGCAATTAGGGATGCCTTGAGCGATCGGTGGACTCTTTCCACCATGCCGTTAGCCGCTGGGTTGTAGGCGGTGGTGGCGTGGAGCGACATCCCCATCAGGTGGGCCAGGGAGGTCCAAAACTCCGACAGGAAAACAGGTCCACGGTCCGTCATGATATCATCAGGCACTCTGAATCGGCTGATCCAGCTGGTGAGAAGGGCTTCGGCGCATGCTTTGATGGTTGCATCCGACATCGGCGTCACCTCTGGCCACCTGGTGGAGCGGTCGATTATCGTCAGGAGGTGTCTGGTGCCTTCAGACGGAGGCAGGGGACCCATGACGTCTACATGAATGTGGGCCGAATCTTCGTTTCGGCTGCGGGAACTTCACTACGCCCGATTCTGTGTACCAGCTTATTTTGCTTGATTGGCACGGGACGCAATTCCTGGCCCACTCTCGAGGGTCCTTCCGAATTCCGTGCCATAAGAACTTCTCTGTCAGGCGCATCGTCGTCCGGCGCGAGGGATGCGAGGACCCGTGTATAACGTTGAATACCGCCCTCCTGTGGGAGGCTGGGATCAGCGGGCGGGGGCGGCCCGTGCTGGTGTCGCAGAGGAGCGTTGTGCCTGCGGGTCCGAAGGGCACGTCCTCCCACTTGAGGGAGGTGAGGGCTGTGCAGTATGCGGCAGTCTCCAGGTCGGCGGCCTGTTCCTGGGCGAGGTCTTTGTAATCGATCCCGAGGTGGACAGCGTTGATCTCTATCCTCAAGAGGGCGTCAGCCACGGGGTTCTTCTCGCTGGGGACGTAGTGGATGGTGCAGCCAAACTCGGCGGTGGCTGCCAGGTGCCTCTGTTGTCTTGCTGACCAGGCGTCGCCCGCCTTGGTGAAGGTGTGCACCAAGGGGCGGTGGTCTGTCCTGATGGTGAAGGGAGAGCCGTCGAGGAGGTAGCGGAAGTGGCGCACTGCTTTGTACACAGCCAGGAGCTCGCAGTCGAACGTGCTGTATCTCGTCTCGGCGGGCGACAGTTTTCTACTGTAGAAGGCGAGCGACTGGGGAACCCCCTGGACCATCTGTTCGAGGACGGCCCCACAAGCGACGTTACTGGCTTCAGTGGTGAGGCGTAAGGGCACAGTGGGGTCCTGCTGGGACAAGGTGGTAACCCTGGCGAGGGCTATCTTCGTGTTGTGGAAGGCCTGCACCTGCTCTGCCTCTCACGTCAGGTTCTTTGGTTTGCACTTCAGGACCTGTGTTAGAGGGGACATGGTGCAGGCAATATTGGGGATAAACCGGCGGTAGTAATTCACCATTCCAATGAATTCTTGCAGGGCCTTGACTGTAGTTGGGGTCGGGAACTTCTGCACCGCATCCACCTTTGAGGCCATAGGGCGCACGCCTGCTGCGGAGATCTCGTGTCCGAGGAAGTCCACCCTCTCGGCGCCGAAGGATGTACTTGTCAAATGAGACGACCAACCCGTTTTCCTGCAGGCATTTCAGAACTGCTTGGACATGGTGTAGGTGCTCCTCCGGGGACCTGGAAAAAATCAAGATATCGTCGACGTAGCAGACGCAGAAGGGCAGGTCCCCCAAGATGCTGTCCATCAGGCGCTAGAAGGTGGCCCCTGCATTTCTCAGGCCGAAGGTTGAGTAATGGAAGACGTAGGAGCTGAAAGGCGTGATGATGGCGGTCTTGGGAACGTCCTCGGGATGTACTGGAACCTGAAAGTAAGATTTTTAAAAATCCATTTTTGTGAAGATTTTTGCTCCATGGAGGGCCCCGGTCAAGTCCTGCATGTTTGGCAAGGGGTAGTAATCGGGGATCGTTGTGAGGTTGAGTCTCCGGTAGTCTCCGCAGGGCCTCCAGGTGCCTTCAGGTTTCTGTACCATGTGGAGGGGCTAGGCCCAAGGGCTTGGCGCTTTCTGGCAGATACCCATTCGTTCCATTTCCGAGAACGCCCTTTTTGCATCCTGAAGGCGGCCCGGAGGGAGTCGTCGGAACTTTGCGTGCGTCGGGGGCCCCGTGGTGGTGATGTGGTGGAATATTCCATGTTTAGGCGGCGTTCCAGCTAACTGACGAAGTTCCGGTTTGAAGACTTCTGGGAACTACTGCAGGAGGCTACCGTACTTGTGCGGGGCGATGTGCAAATTGTGGGGGCGCCTGGGCCCGCTGTGAGTGGTAGGGAATGGTATGTCCCCATGTCGAGGAGGCGCTTGCAGCTCACGTCCACCAGGAGGCCATTATGCCAGGAAGTCCGCCCCCAGTAGTGGAACCCAAGATGGAGATTTCGAGGGACTTCGTCCCTTAGGAGTGGATGGGGGTCCTGTTTGCGGCAATGAGGGCGGTTGGGCTATCTGGCCCGCGGCTGTGGTCTTCTCCTGACGGTGGGAATATCGAATGCATCGCCCCGGTGTCTACCAGCATCCTCCGGCCGGATATCGCGTAGCAGACATAGAATTCTACGGCGTGTGGTTCCGACGAGGCCGCTGCCACAGACGAACTTTGGTTTTGTCTGCCGTCGCCGTTTTTTGACTGCTGGAAGGTGCAGGGGCTTTCGCATCTTTTGGAGTGCCTTCCGAACATCCTGTGGTAGTAGCACCAGGAGTTTTTGCCCCGCTGCAGGTCGGAGGTCTTCCTCTGGGTCATGGCGCCGACCTCCTGTGTTGGGTCATCTTCTTCCTCTTCCTTCTCTGCTGCTAGGCACATGGAAGATCGGGGAGCAGCGAGCTTCACAGCCTTGTTCGACAGCGTTAGCTTTTTAGCTCTCTCCATGAATTTGTCATTGGGGAGGGTATATGCATCGGTTAGCTGTCCTCAGACCTCTGGCTCAAGTTGCCGAAGGAATATTTTGCGACCCAGGCATATCTCCATCTTCTTCCTGTCAGGACCTACATCAGGCAGGTGGAGGAGGCCCATCACCATGTCCCAAGCATCCTCTGGGTCGGCGCCTCGCATCGGGTTTGTGACGAGGTGCGGCTCTCTCCATGACGGGAGTAGTGTAGGCACTTACGAGTCTTTTCTTTAGTTCGTCGAGTGCAACTGGTTCGGTCTGTGCCCATCCGGTCAGCCAGGGTGTTATTTGATTATACACATCTGTCGGAAGGACTGATATGACGAGGTCAGCCTGCAGCACCTTGTCCGAGAGTCCTGCGAGCTGGAATTGCCCTTCAGCTCAGATGAACAAGGCGCTTCAGTCCTGTGTTGCAAAAGGGGGTAGCTTGACAGCCTGAGCGGCGGCTGTGCACGAAGCGCCGGCATTGAGGCAGAGGAGGCCTGGGTTTCTCACGCGGAACTGTCTGCTTCCATTGTCCACTCTCACAGAAACGGTCGACAGAAGTCGCAAATGGCGGGCCAAACCGTTTGAGGAACGTCTGATTACACCTGGGGAAGGGATGTTGTATTTAGTCCGTTAGAGGTGTTGGTTTTTCCCGCCGCTGGATCTTTCAGAGATCTAAACTGAGGCGCCGTGTGAGTCCACTAAAGATCTCTGAAGTCGAGCGGCGGTAGTTAGTCCCTTAATGGCTTAGCCAAAATCGCTTGGGTCACCGTCCAAACCGGGAGGTCACCAGTTGTGAGGAGTGGACAAAGAGGCAGGTAGAAAAGTACTGATTTTTATTACAGGTAAAGGAAATTCAAATATACAGCATGCGGGCGGAAATGTGGTATCCGACCAGCGAGAGAGTAAAAATGGGTTGGCGATAGCCGATTTGTGTTTCTTGTGAGACATATAACTTAGAATATAAAAGCATACAAAACATGATCTTATATGATATATACATTGGCGGAAAGCCCGCTGACCGCTCTCAAGGAGGGAAGTAAGAACAACACGATTGTAGGAATATGTACAGAGGAATTGCGGATAAAGCGTTGTCCTTACAATAGATTAATTTGGTTATATCGGAGAGAGAGAGAGAGAGAGAGAGAGAGAGAGAGAGAGAGAGAGAGAGAGAGAGAGATTTTGATTGTGAGCCAGGTATTCACTATGGTTTTTTTATAATTACAATATCGGCAAAAATAAACTAAACATAGTATAACCGTATTAGATAACATTTGAATTATTTTCATTTCATTCTTAATTTGTTCTTCAGTTCAGAGCAAATAAAACAATTAAGGAAAATTAATTTGATTAAAATAATGTTCATTTTTAAAGGCTGCAAGTGGTGGTCTCTTAGTTCCTCAGACGGATGACGAGAACTCTCTGCTGTACGAATCATCCAAAGACAGAGCACAACAGTGTTCTGGCGGCCAGGGCTCCTCTTACATGTGGCTAGGTGCGAACGACGAAGTGAACGAGGGCCAGTGGGTATCCTGGGCTACTGAAGAGCCCATTGGCTGGGAGGGCCCTTGGAGAGGTTTAGGACCCAATGGGGGAACTGCCGAAAACTGCATGGTGATGTTAGCAGGAGACTTTCCAAGCATGTGGTCTGATATAGCTTGTCTGGACACTTACTCATTCTGCGTTCCCTGCGAATTCAAGCAGCTGACTTCGTTGCACCTAAAGGGCGCTGCCCTTTGCAATAGTTCCCCCTTCAATCAGCAGTATTTTCTAGACAGCGAGAAAAATGGTCGTCCATTCTTTGCTGGATTCTTTCATTCGGATATTTACTGGGATCCTTTGAGTGGATCCTGGACTCTGCAGTCTTTAAAAGTAAGTAGTTCCTTAGACTGGACTCAGGGGCAGGCAGACAGAAAATTAAATGATTTTCAGTAATAGAGATACAATTACTGTACTGAGGTGTCAGAGGGATATATAGCTTATCAGAGAAATGAACAAGCCAGATTCTTATATATTAACGATCAAAGTGATACACTGATCAGAGCTGCAGAGGTCATGATTTTTATATAGAATTTCAGACTGCTTCAAAGTAATTCACGTTAACAGAGTCAGTTTGTGTCCATTTCACAAAGCTTATGGTCTGTCGATTCTAACTATCCTTTGAAGAGGTGAATGGAAAACTAATTTGTAATAAGAAAATGACATAGATTTTAATAATATGACTGAGTTGCCATGTTATGAGAACCCTTCAATCTATCACATTCCCACTTTATATGTATATAATGTATATATACATATGTGTGTGTATATATTTGTATATATAATGTATATTTTTGTCTTTAGGAACCTGGAGCACAAGCAAGATGGACGGTTAGAAACGAAGGCCAGTATCCATTCGGCACACACGACTGGATTTTGCTGGGAGAAGTTTGTGGGATGTTACCAGGCACCGTCGTTCCATTGACTATATCAGTATGCCGCATCGGACAATTCACATGCGCCGACGGCACCTGCATTAATCTAACTAGCCGTTGTGACCTCAGGGTCGACTGCCCTGACCAAAGCGACGAGTCAGCTTGTTCGCTCTTGGATATACCCGAGGGGTATCATACTGATATCCCTCCCCCGTACGTCAAAGGAGAGCCCTTGCCTGTATATTTCATTCTAGAATTGACGTCTTTCCCTTCGATTATCACTCAAGACTTGACGCTCACTGCGAACTTCAAGCTTTCGTTGCGGTGGCGAGACCTGAGGATTAATTTCCTCAACCTCAAGGATGACGGGAGCCTCAACGTACTGCCGCCTGGAATGGCGACTTCCATCTGGACGCCCAAGGTGTTCTTCAGCAATGCGCAGAAGAACGTCCACACAAACTTAGACCAAGGGGCTCGCGTAGAGTGCGTTCGTCAGGGTCCTTCTGTGCCAGGACCTCCGAGTAACCCAGTTGAAGGTAAGAAGTCACAAGGAACTCTAGAAACTCTTCATGATAGCGAAGAGGAAAATGTAATTGATAATAGTTGGAGTTGCTACCTAAGAAATCCTTTCTGACATGTGAAAAATTGCTAATGGATATGGCTTAAGTAACACCTTTCGAATATTTCTAACCTAAATTTCATATAAAGTAGATTATATTTCTAAAATTGATAGGTATAATTTGCAACCTGTCACTCATGTTTTGAAATGAAGCATTCAATTCAGTATAGCTTTTATAAAGTATATTACACCAATATTGTAAATTGTAAAGTTGAACTCACGACAGGAAAGTGAAATAGTTAACCAAGGTCAAGTTATGATGCATAAAATGGAATGGTTCAGATATTTTCATCAAATCTTTTTAATTATGGACAAAGTTTCAGTTCATTTTCATCTCCGCTTCGTGAATGCTTCTAGTTTATGTCATGCGTACGTAGTGGGCATCCTATTTCACTTAAAAATTTATTTTCCTTCCTATTGCTTTGAAGAATTTTCATAGTTAGTGCCTAGGTGCTTATTCATGCAGTTTTTCATATATTGATATTGATATTCATTGATAATGGAAGATCTTGCATAAATTCTAATGTAAGAAATGGCAATCCACAAGGTTAATTTAACGGAAATTCTTGCATATTAAATTAGATATTTTTCTTATGATTAACAATAATATGAAATCATGACTTTCAGTTGATTACGAACACAATCACAAAAGCTCTTCAAAGAAATTTTAAATACGCAATTTCAGTGAATATCTTCTCTGGACATGAAAACAGCATCGAGATGAGTCAGTTTTACAGCGTTACCTACACCTGTGACTTCAACCTTGAAATGTTTCCTTTTGATTCACAAGTGAGTAGATTTTATTCTACGTAAAATAGGTAGCTATATGTCTCTCGATAAACACTCCTGTTTCTTTGAGAATGTTTGGTTTCTGGATGATACTGTCGTTTTCTGCCTCCTTCCGTATGATTTGTTATGCCAATTCTTGGAGCGAAGACTGACCTATTGAAGTTAGAAATAGTAGTGCATCGAGTTTAGGCCAAACACTGGGACCTATGAGGTCATTCAGCGCTGGAAAGGAAATTGAGAATAGAAACGTTTGAAAAATGTAACAGGAGGAAAACCTGGCAGTTGCACTATGAAAGATGGAAGAAAGAGAATATGAATATTGGTACAGTAAAAGGAATTAAAGGGATTGCGGCTAGTGAACGAAGGGACGCTGCAAAGAACCTTTAGTAAATGCCTACCGTGCACCCATTGAGGTGCACTGGTGGCACTATCCTCGTACAAGGAATGTTGAAGTTAGGGTTCATTGAGCCTGAGCAGCCGTGGGCATAGGCTTATTCGTGAAGGTTACATGGTACTAGGGCTTAGTAATCATAGTTGAATCCCGGCTGGTCTTATGAAGGAGCAAATCTGTGATCATTAATATTAGCATTAGCTGGTAATAACTTTCCCTAGAATAGCCATTTTCTCACTCGTATTGTTTTAAAGTAATTTATTAATTATTGCAATACCGTTGCTTGAAGGGAAAGAAATGTTGAGTAATACATCGGTTTTAATCGTATTAAAAAAATATGTGAAAAAGAGAGCTTCGGTGATTGTGCTTGGGTTTCCTTTTCCGTGGGACTGAAATTTATTAAGAAGACTGACAAAACTAATGCTTGGCGAAGGAGGCCCATCAATCAAAGTTAGGCAATGCTAAGACAAAAAAATGTCGATGGTTTCGAGGGCTTAGTGGGCAGAAATTTATTTTTGTTCTAGAAAAGCGCACTGCAGAAGATCCACTGGATGTTGAATATAAGCTTTGTTTATTTAATTTTGTACTTGGACAACCTTTAGCGGGTTGTGAGATTATTTTTCATAAACATCTTTATCATTATGTACATACTTTAATAAAGGTCTTATTGGTGTACGTAAACTAACTTTTAGGATGACCGCTTTTTGGAAAATCTTGGACATTACCTATGTATCAGGTTCATTGCCACGAGATTGTTCTATGTTACTATTCTTAAGGTTAAAGGTATAACAACTTCAAGTTTATGTGGCTCATCATCTTTCAGGTTTGCTCTCTCCAGTTCACAATGGAATCCGGTTCGTCTTCCTATCTTCGCCTGATCCCAGTCAACAATACTTACAGAGGCAGAAGGAATCTTATTGAGTATACAATAAGTAAGTAATAAAATCAATTTTACGTCTGATTTCAGGAAGAATTGTGTAGACACTCAATTTTTCATGTACGTCTGATTTCAGGAAGAAATGTGTAGTCACTCGATTTTTCATGTACGTCTGATTTCAGTAAGAAATGTATAGACGCTGGATTTTTTATTTATTCATTTCCTTAAATACTACTACACAGTTTTATTTTATTAGTTTGAGTGTCTGATTTGTCTCTCTCTCGACCACTGCGCGTGTTCGCTCTAAAGACGACATAACTTCGTGGGAGGAACCCGTCGGAGATTTTTCGTCGGTCCACGTTCGAGTCGACTTCTAAGAATAATATCTTTTTGGTTTCATATCTATTCATTATTTATCTAAATCATGGGTTCTCAAAGTGGTCGATATCGACCCCCAGGGGACACTAGGATTATCCAAGGGGTCTATGCATAGTTAGGGGGTCAACAGGGGGTCGATGAATAACTGACGTGTCGGAGAATTAAGTTACATATAATCGTACATCTAAAGCTCAAAACATATTTTCTTACCAGGTGTTGATTTCTTTATCATACTGAGTGTCAAGTACTAATCTAATATTACTCTAATTGATTCTGACATCGGTTTTTTTTTTTAAATATTAAACTTCATAAGGGGGTCGAGGAGTTAAAAAGTTTGAGAACTCCTCACCTAATTGGATGATAATCTTACTCGAGAACCGTTGAGTTATTTCAGTATTTCATATCACAAGTCAGTAGTGCATTACGACCTTTTTGCCGCTGTGATGAATTCTTGAAACACTCACATAATAATAGAAAGTCACTTGATGATAATGGTTCATTTTATATCTTTCCAGACATCTAACTCGTTGCCCAAGACTTCCTATTTTAAGCTGGTGGACGTTTGGCTCTTCTT
>NC_061100.1:121626626-121726626 GCF_015104395.2 Macrobrachium nipponense
GCGTTTATATATATATATATATATATATATATATATATATATATATATATATATATATATATATATATATTGACCAGGGGCAGATGGAAAGGCACACGAGCAATTTATTGTGGCCGACGGCGTTTCGCAATAATCCATTTCATCTTCAAGGTCATCAAAATGACACGTATCATTTTGCTTGATAAAAAGGATCGTCACTACACGAAATTATGGAAAATATAGGAAAACAAATTTCATACAATAATTTAAAACAAACCTACCCAGTACATGGCTAAAAAGTGACTAAACACAAAAAGGTAAAACTAGCAGGAAATAAACAGAACAGTAGAAAAAAGAAATTACAAAATAAACAAAGGTGAGGAAGACGTCTGGGCATTTAACGAGGGAACGAGTGCTTTCATGAAAAGTGACTCTAAAGTCGTAAGCTCGTCCTTGTGTTGGGCTGAGGCTATTCCAAGGAAGTTTCTTTTATATCAATCTGCGTTTTGCAGATTCCGAAAAAGAACTTATAAAGATCATTAGCGGGGAACTTCCCTTTGTAGATATTAAACTTATTCCGAAAAACCCTCTAACGCTCCGATCTCTTTTCAGATCTAGAGATAGACTGTGTTCGTCTCTTAACATCTATATATAACATCATTTATAAATATTCTTGTCCCAAGTGTGAGCAGGAAACCTACGTTGGATGTACGAGACGGCTACTAAAGAAAGACCGTGTCTGTAGCCACCAGATCTCTAGTTATAGGATGGGATGCAGATTGTCCAGGCAAGAATCATCAAATATGAGGAATCACTCTGCAGATAGATATCGAAAAAAAAACAAACTTCCAAGTAATACCCTAAGCCCAACACGAGGACGAGCGCATTTGTTTCCTCGTTAAATGCAAAGACGTCATCCTCACCTTTGTTTATATATATATATATATATATATATATATATATATATATATATATATATATATATATACATACTGTTCTGTTTACTCCCTAGTTTTTACCTTTTTTGTTTAGTCACTTTTTTAGCCATGTACTGGGTTAGTTTGTTTTAAGGTATTTTAAGAAATGTATTTTTTTTTCTATAATTTCATGTGGCGACGTCCCTTTTTATCAAACAATTATACGTGTCATTTTGCAGCCTTGAAGATGCAATGGATTATTGCGAAATGCTGTCGGCCACAATAAATGCATTTCTTGTGGCCGACAGCGTTCGTGTACCTTCCCATCTGCTCGGTCACCGTATATTGTGTGTGTGTATATATATATATATATATATATATATATCTGGTTTTGCCGCTCTCTCTCTCTCTGTGTATATATATATATATATATATATATATATATATTATCATATTACATAATCTACCCGTCATTATTTTTATCTATAGAAAAAATCCATTGCAAATCCCATCCAAGGTTCTGCATTTCCCTTAAAACATGACGTCACCTACATCGTTTTTTGTCTTTTACCTGAGGTAACCCAACGACTTTCCACAGCTGAAACCGCCGGTCGGATCGAGGGTTGGAGGAGAGAGGAGATTGAGCACCAATCTGATCATCCTGTTAGTCGGCAGGATACTGATTCCCTCATATTCGTTATCTTCAATTTCACCTACTGGGGGAAGCGATGAAGTGGTGATAGGGGCTCCCTGGAACTACCTTAGAAGTGGCAAGGAAAAGTAGTTTATATTCTCAGGTTCTATAAAAATGTGAATGTTAGAGGTATATATATATATATATATATATATATATATATATATATATATATATATATATATATGAGATTTTTTATTAGGGAGTAAATTCTGAAAGGTAGATATAGGTGGACCGCAGAATTAAAAGATCGAGATGAGGACATTGGAGAGATAGCATTTGAAGATTTGTTGAATGTTGAGGATAAATAGTGAATTAAATATATGTCTGAGAATGCTCTTGGAATTGACTGTTGAGAACATAAGAAGGGCAGTTAAGGAGTTGGCGAGTGTAAAGAGACCAGCTGATGGGATTACAAGTGAGATGCTATGGTTTGGTAGCAAAAGTGTGACTGAATGACTGACTGCAGTCATTGGCGGATTACCCAATAAGTTAATTAGGCTGAGGCTAAGGACCGCCAAAGTCTTGGGGGCACCCAGGCTCCAAAGTTGCTAGCCTCTAGTCACTATATATATATATATATATATCTATATATATATATATATATATATATATATATATATATTAGGGCTGTTGCCTTGTATAATAAGGCGCCCTATAAGGTAATGTTAGACTTGCGATAATCTTACGCTAAGTCGGTTGGTTATGCACTTCCATACTCATTGGAGTGTCTTGGGGTTTGTAGATCACTTACGAAGTCGGTATTATCTTCTTTGGTTATGACGACGATGTGTTAAACTCATGATGATTCGGCAATGATGTGAGGTTCTAGTAGAAAACACGAAGTATAAAAAAATACTTATATTCTCTGAGATTACATGATGAAGTTCAGAGGAAATTTGTACAGGTCTTCTAATGACGATGGCTTGATCGCTTCTGCCAACGATGATGGCTAATTCCACTCTGTTCCGACTACCATCTCGGTTACAAGTCATAAAGGAAGCAGACAGTAGCTCGAACATATGAACATACATACAAATGAGACACATTAGAAATCACGTAGGCCGTTTGAATTATAGGTCGCTGTAGTTGTTCTCAAGCAGGAAGCTTGGACTAATGTTTCAAAACAAATGAATGACCACAGGTGACGGCATGTCAACTTAGCCTACTTTATTGTATACGTCATCTTAATCGTCTCTGGTCTGATCACATTCCTGCAAGCAATCTGGTTGACCTCTTTAGTTTTTTTATATATATGGAATAACATTCCATATTTTTATTATGTAATCACTTACATAAAAGCTCGGTCAGCTACAAAACCAACCACTGAATATTACTCAAGCTTGACTTGCTACAAAACCAACCACTGAATATTACTCAAGCTTGACTTGCATTTGACTTATAGGAGTGTGATACAGACACTATGTGAATATATATAGATATATAGAAAATACTTATAAGTAAAAAAAAATTCATGGTGTACACAAATACAGATTCAAGTAATAAGATATAAAACATAATATGCATATGATGATATTCGTAAATAATAGTGATCACGTGATATATATACTGATACAGTTTTTCACTTCATCTCTTTAAGATACATATGCTACAGAAAATACTAATGTACTCTGATAATTGCATAGGATAAAGATTAACATGATAAAAATCATATTGTAACTGATAAAAATTCATATAGAAATTGATAAAATATAATGTTTATGCTGACTGATTCGTTGATTTTTATGCTAACTGTTATATATCTGCAGTTATTGGTAAGATAAAAGGTAATAGATTGATTATAGGCTACCTGATTTATTTATACATATGTAAATGGATTCATATAATTATGATTAATATATGTGCACTTTCAAATAGATTGCCTAAGTGCGTACACGCAAAAGATATATTTCAATTCTGTTTATTTATGATCATTTATATAAGAGATTCCTAGTGCGTACACGACAAAGATATATATTTCGACTCTGTTATTATGATCATTTATATATAGGATACATGATACTTTATATATATAGGATACATGACCGAGGTTATACTACTACACATTTAACTAGTGTTCGAACAACTTTTCGTCCATTACATAGTTCCAGACAACCACCTATAGCCAAATGAAATGGCCAATTCCAAATGGTTAAAACAAGGGGAAAATTGCCTGGCAGGGTCCAACGTTCTATTTTGGCCTCATACTTGTTCTCTGCATCCTAAGCCACACGAATACGTTCGCGATGAATAAAATCATCCCCAGCACGAGTCCTTCGCCAGCAACGTAGAGTTGAATATCCTTCTGGTCATAATTGTCAGAAGTATGTCCCTTTTGTAGTCGATTTCCGACAGCCGCCGGAGCATTCCGCATTAAAACAAGATTAACGACGGGATACGGGTGTCGGTCGAAGAAGTCCATGAAATAAGCTTGTTCACTTATGATGGTGCTTATTCCTTTCACATTGTAGGCGGTTGTTACTTGACTGCAGTCGTCCGCAGCGACGAACGATTTTTTGAAGTTGCGATGTGAAACTCTCGTACTGCAGGATACTGTAACCAGGTTCCATTAATCAGCCTGCAAGTGAAATTATACTTGTCACAAGGGCAAAGTAATTTCAGACAACATCAAATACGGGAGGGAGAAAGCCATTTAGAACCAGACTTAACCCACATGAATTCGCTGATATTTTATGGAATTCAAAAGTCAGCTGTACAAACTTTTTTATCCATGGCATCAACAATGAGTGAACCTATCCAGGTCTATGATGACTGTAAAAATATCCATAATTATAAAAAATAAACAGATATCAATGCGAATCCCAAAGAAAATTCGATATTACTGGTAGTAAGTTACTAGACAAAGAAGTGTGAAACGGAGCTGTTTGTAAGATTGCCAGGCAACATAAGAGTCAAAGAGAATATTAATCATGATTCTGTATTTCTCTATGCTTACTGAAATTAAGTTGTGATAAAATCCGATCCTATGTGCCCCTAACAAAAGTTTCATATTCAATTTTCTCGCGTGCATCCTCTGAGGTTAATTTTTAAACTTTAATAGGCAGGAGATGCAACGAAAGAACCCACTATGTAACTAATTTTTATATAAACTTTGGGTTTTTCAAGAAAATGTGACATTTTCCCATGAATGTGATTTACTTGAATTGTAATAGACTAATGTTGCAAGTAAATATTTCATATCCATGACTTGATACTTCTAAATGTCCGTTTACCAATGTCATAGGCTGATTTATTGACTCTAATTGTCTATGAGGTTCAGAAAAAATTAATTCATTTTGATGTTATAGAAATTCTATTTGCTTATTTTGTTCATTAATTTTAAAATGATTGCGGTTCCTTAACTAAAGTTGTATTGCACACACGGATAAGAATAAGTTACGGCTATGAACCATGAACCACATGTGAAGTTCATGAGCTAAGCATTCCTCTCACCAGCCAACCTGCTTTGCAAGCGGTTTATTGGGGTTAAAAGGAACAATGCTGAATCGGCAAACGCGCCATGCACCTTCTAGAACTGATGACGTCGTCACCTGGCAGGAGATTGCTCTCAGCCAGCTAAGAGTTACGTTACTTGCTGTAATAAATACGACTTTAGTATAAATTGGGTTTTTTTTTTTGGTTTAATACTCCACCCACATGAGAAGAATGTCTGAAAAAAAAAACAGTATCAAAATTGAACAATATATTAGTTTCATGTTGGAAATCTGCATGATTGTAAATAAATGTAATTATGTTAAATTAGATATTCCTTATTCAAACTAATGAAAAAAGGTTTCCATACAAATTCTATATATATTATTTGCCCTGTAAGATCCATATAGGATTATTCCATAGATATACATTTTCACTTCTAGACTTCCTGACTTTAAAATCTATTTTATTTTATTTTATTTATTTATTTATTTTCTTTTATTATTTTTTTTTCATTGACTACGAATATAAATCACCGGGACAGACAATATGTCAGTAGGTTTTGATATGTGTTTGAACTTTTAGCTTATTTGTCATTACTAAAGCGTTAAGTTAGAGTTCAAATCTTTACGCATATATATTTGGATATTTAATTAACCTATGGTTACGTTTTGCTTATTGATTTTATCGTGATTCCTTTTTTGTTATAATTTGCAACCCTTCCGACTCCACTTGTATCCATATTTATTTTATTTTTTATATTTATTTATTTATACATTTTTTTATATATATTTGATAAATTAATGGTTGGCTTGAATATGTGGAAAAGTGTCCTAGCGGCGTACCGTATAAGGCTATAATCCAGTTCGGATCCAGTATCACGAATGTAACTCGTAAGACATGACACTTTTTTTATTTATCCGTTCTACCAAACCTATTGACTCTAGGTGATAAAATATAGTATTGGTTTTCTTAATGGAAAGGAATTCACGCAACGAGTTAAGGAGATTATTATTGATTTACACCACCCGAGTCAGATTATTATTATGTGTTGAATTCCATGTTTACTGATTTAGCACTCATAAATATTCCTAGCGCACTCAATTGCAGTGTTTGTTTTTAGTGCTATTAATTCTATATAACGTGTCAAGGAACTATTAACACTAAGAAGGTGTTTTTATTTTCCTGCTGTCAGACTCGCTTAATTCTGTTAATAATTCTACGTATATTCTTTCAAGGATTGATTTGACACAGGATAGGCCCCTAAACAGACAGGTGTCTTAGTGTATCCCTTGTTTTCATGACACGTGTTACAATTAGTTATGTGCTTTTTATATCTATAAGCATTGTAGGCTAGTAAAACAGTGATTTGGCTTTCTGTGACATAATAGAGAACCCTGGATGACGGAATGCAACCAGTTTAGGACGATTGGTATGAAAGAGATTATTACTACTACCTGGTCTTTAGTCACCTGCTGTGTTCTTCGGGTTTTCCTCGTCACGGACCTACATATAATATTACATTTGATTACATAATTCTGATACACATACTTTAAATATACTTTTGCTTTAGGGTTTCCGTTCGAAGTGTTTATTGTTTTGCTTAGCTGCTGACCCTGTTTCTGTTCGAAGTGTTTATTGTTTTGCTTATTGCTGTTGACCCTGTTTCCGTTCGAAGTGTTTATTGTTTTGCTTAGCTGCTGACCCTGTTTCCGTTTGAAGTGTTTATTGTTTTGCTTATTGCTGTTGACTCTTGCTTTGTTCAGTTTGTAACAGTTCGGCGCTCCAACCCAAATATTCAATGCTCGCGATCTCTTGGGTTAATGAATTTTCTTGTTTAGATACGGTTTCAACAATAGGCACGGATGTTTCTATATCTTTTAGTCCAATTAATGGTTCTTCGCAGTATGGTGCGGGATTGCGGGATAATGCATCAGCTATGATATTTGCTTTCCCAGGTAGATATCTTAACTTGGATTCAAAGACCTGAATGATCATATGCCAACGAGTTCCTTTGGGACTGTGTTTAAAGCCTTTGACAAAACTCGGTATGGGACTTTATGGTCAGTAAGGATTTTATCAGGATAGCCGTAGATTATGAACTTAAAATGTACTAGTGAGTTAACGATACCTAGCCCTTCCTTGCCTATTACTGCATATTTACTTTCAGAGGGCTTTTGTTTACGTGAATAAAAAGCTATAGGGAAGAACTGTTTATCATATTGCTGAAGTAGTACCCCTCTTACCCCTTGGTCTGAGGCGTCTGTTGCAAATAAAAAAAAAAATCCTTATTTAAATCAGGGATTTTTAAGTATCTAAAACAGCGAAATGAAACTGTCACATTCACTGAATGATGATAAACTGGAAGACTTGACAGAGTTAGCTTTCCTTAAATACAGGTTTTTTATTTTTACAGATTTCTAGGAGGCTCTACGACAATGAGTTATATTCCTTTCCAAAAATTTTCAAAGGTTATACAGAGTTATATTCATTCCATTCAACTAAACTTGGTTCATCTCAGCAACTCCAAAAACTATGGATTCGACACTAATCTCGGTCATTTTTGACATTTTGCTTTTCACCCCTACTCCCCCCCCCCCCCCCCCCATTTCTATCATGGCTGAACTGGAGCTTAAAGGGCATCAGGAGTGTCCCTATTCATCTCGTCGACCTTGAAAACTATGGATTAAGCACTAATATCTGTCGTTTTCGGTTATTTTTATATGTCAACCCCTTTTCCCACCCTCACTCCCTTAGGTAAGTGATGTCTTACCACCATAGTATTAATTTTCAGATAATAATTTATATGTCTAGCAAGTTGGAAAATGTTTAGGAGAGAGCCGCACCAGTTTTTTATGGTTTAACAACGAAAAACGGCAAAAAACCACCTGATTGGTGTTGCAGAGGGCATAGAAACATGAGGAAACTCCTTAAAAACAAGAAACTATCACTTTTACACATATAATCTAACACTAAACCTACTACTACAATTATAGGGGACCCCAGTGGGAACCGGAGTTTTTGGGTGGGGGGAACAGGAGAAAAGTGATTTGCGGGGCACTACCTAACCTAACACAACCGGTTAACCTAACCTAGGGCACTGTACCCCTACCTAGGCCTAGTGGGGGGCTTTGCCCCCACTGCGACCCCCCTTAAGGACACTACTTCTCGGGCACAAATCCACTAGTTTTTGTGTATTTCTGGAATACACTAGACAAAAATCATCATAACTTAAATAACAGTCACTACAAGATGCTGGAATTTCGTCAACAGGATCTGGAATATTATCCCATAAATGCTGCTCAGAGGAAGTGCTGGCTACCGGCTCCATGTCTAAGAAGGAACTGAAATAGCATTGGTAGGATAATGTATTCTTGTGCTGAGAAAATGTTCAAACACCCGCTCCATTGGCCAAAATCTCTTAGGTGTCAAAAAATAAACTGTGATTGGCCAAACGTGTAAGATGTCATAGTGTACTGGTTTCTCTGCGGATTTTAGTACTTACACGGCTCATTAAAAGTAAACATTACTGTAGTGGAAACATCTCTCCCGACTTAGGAAAAATTTGAGGTAAAAACTTATCAAGCTCATTTAATTCCACCTCGTTCTCTCTCTCATATAATGACTACTTTTTATATAGCTTTTTACATGCTCTTTCTATGTCGGCGATTATTTTTTTTTAATATCCAATGCGGCATGCTTCTGAAGTTTTACCAACAAGGTTGGTTGAAATTGCTCCATGCATATCGGTTTTACTGGAACATTCACACGTATACATCAATTTTTATTCATATACATAAATAACCAATATACCTGGCATTGCATGAAAAACCTGAAAGCATTGAACACACTCACAACATATAATTCTTTCCTTCAGTAAGAGAGCAACCCCACTGTTTCTAAGACTTTAATTTTTGAGTTTTCCTCAGTTGGTTGAAACGAGCTATGATAAACCCAAAAAGTTTATTTAGTTACTATGTCTACAGGCAGCACCAGCCCTATTTCAGGGAAATCCTTCCCACCTTCAACCCCTTTGGTCACCCTCAACCCCTTTGGTGCTTACCCCTAAAGTATTATATTCTAGGTAGTAAGCCATATGTATAACAAGTTAGGTTGAAATTGCTCAATGCATACATACATTTGGGTAGATCTACAGTATTACTATTCTGCGGTGGCCTAGACTATGGCAGTTGCGGTTTTTCTATGCAGATTTACCTCCTGAACAAGGATTTTAAGTAATATTTATTCGGACGACTGTAATTAACCCCCAGGGGCCAGTACTAAACACGGTAAAATACATTGGATGCCCCAATCCCTATCGGATGTCGTATCCAAGGTTACATTCCTTGAAGTCCGTGCGGAACTATTCTTTAGAATTAACTACATCTGTTTATATGTATAGCCGATAGATTAATCTTACTTTCCACTCACCAGCTAAATAACTCTACTCCATTTCTTCCTACAGGCTTATGTGACTGTAAAGATTAAGCCCACTTCATATTTTTTGGTTCCCTTTACCTTCCTTGTGTCTTGTACACACATTATTTATCACCCTTCTCTCCATCACATCAAGCGCCTCTGCGGCGTGGTTGGTATGGTATTAGTGTTCCACCTCGGTGTCGCGGGTTCGATTCTCGGCCATTCCATTGAGGAGTGAGAGATGTGTATTTCTGGTGATAAAAGTTCACTCTCGACGTGGTTTGGATGTCACGTAAAGCCGTTGGTCCCGTTGCTGAATAACCACTGGTTCCATGCAACGTAAAAGCACCATACAAACAAACAAACCATCACATCAGGGTATTTCTACAGAAGCAGTCTGCACGGACTGCGAGGAACGTAACCGCAGATACGACATCCACTAGGGATTGGGGCGTCCAATGTATTTCACCGTGTTTAGTACTGGCCCCTGGGTGGTTAATTACAGTCGTCCGAATAAATATTACTTAAAATTCTTGTTCAGTAGGTAAACCTGCATAGAAAACCCGCAACAGCCAGTCTAGGCAGCCGCAGATAAGTACCCTATATCTACCGTAGAGCTATATTACTATTCCACGGCAGCCTAGATTATGGCAGTTGCGGTATTTTATGCAGTTTTACCTCCTGAACAAGAATTTTAAGTAACATTTATTCGGATGACTGTAATTAAATCCCAGGGGCCAGTACTAAACACGGCGAAATACATTGGACGCACCAATCCCTAGTTGATGTCGTATTCGTGGTTATGTTCCTTGCAGTCCGTGCGGAGCTATTCTTTATAATTACCAAATTAGGTTTATCTCAAAGGTACGTAGATTTTATCATTTTAGCCGGGTTGACTTTTATTACACCAGAATTCCATTAAGGTTGTATTCTTAAAACCCAACCACATGGTGCTAAAGCAAGTATAGCCTAGGCTACAAGAATAATTGACAGTCCACAGCCTCAGCTTCCTTCTGTATACCTATATTTTTTTTGTAAGCCACATTTAAACTGCTTTAATCTTCCAAATAACGAATTTAATGAACTTCTACTGTACCTGGACAAGCATAACACTGAAGCTACTATAGATTTAGACATGAACGATCTCATCCACACATCGATGTAGGAGCCATTCAGCCAAGAAAGGACGAGCAATAACTGTGACAATACACTACATCACGGGTTCCAATAATATCTTGACAGATTTGATGCATGGACTTTCTGTGATTTGAATAATAATCAGAAAAATTTCTAGTTAATATTGGTTCATTTTAAGTGAAGTGTTCAAAAACCCGATGGCATAACGATTTTCCATAAGTATCATAAATGGTATTTGTCGTAATTTCTGGGTTATACCTTTATTTCAAGCGAAATGGTTCTACAGACCGAGATTAACTGAAAATCCCTCGTTTACGGACATCTGATAAAAGAAAAAAATCGTTAAAAGAATAACGAAGTGGTCACTGTATAAATAAAACCAATTACACAAAAACGTCAGACTTTACCAAAACAATGAATATTCTTCGACGGTTCATAATATCTATTGAGGAAAAGGAGATGAGTTAGCAAAAGGGAAATCGTATTATAAAAGATTAATTAGAATTATAGATGTAAAATGTTCCATTTAAGCGATATTTTATCAAAATAAATACTTGTAACATGAACACGTAAGTCAACCAAACAATTTAATACTCATAATATTTCCATATTGAATTTTGGGTCGTTCTCGATTGGGCAAGTCTAGATACGCACGCCCCTTTGAACTTCTGCTGACAATTAAAGTGAAATTATAATACTGATAACTTTATTTATTGGTATATTTAACCTTCAATTTCACGGAAGATAGGAGAAATTTCATCACATAAAAATAGATTCTTATTTTCTCTTATCATAAATTATAATCATTGTTGGCACAGAATTTGCAAATTTATAATCTAGATAGAAATATTACATGAAAAATTTTTAATTTCTTTTAAAAATATGTAACTACTTTACTGTCTAAACAACAATTTTTGCAGATAATTTTTTTTTTGCTAGTAGAGCACATTAAATATTAAACTGCAGATTGCAAATAGATTATTTAGTAGTAATATGTACTGGTAACTGCGAGCTTTACTTAGGATAAAAAAGGAAAACCTTGAAAAGTAATCTGTTGTCTACAACAATAGCTTGCTCCGTAGGGGGTTAGTGCCGTCAGTGCACCTCATGCGGTGCACTGTAGGCATTACTTAAGGTTCTTTGCTGCATGCCCTCGGCCCGTAGCTGTAACCCCTTTTGTTCCTTTTTCTGTACCTCCTTTCATATTCTCTTTCTTCCATCTTTACTGATAATTGATTCAGAGTGCAACTGTGAGGTTTTTCTCCTGTTACTCCTTTCAAATCTTTTACAGTGCTCAGCCTTTGGCTTAAGTTCTATATATTCAGTTCAACAATAACTTGTAGTGCAGCATAGTCCAAATATATCTGTTGTTTCCTTGTGTTTGGGGCATATATTCCAGATTCGATGGTAGTCTGGGTCATCAGTAGTCTCTCCTAAACTTTTTCAACGAACTTCAATTCAGCCGATGAAATAGATTTTCATTATGCTACCCAGGATCGAGTTCGAACAAAATGACGATTTTATCAGAGAAAGTGTAGACTTTTATCTAGCAGAAAAATATCGTTGATTTATTTTGACTCCCAAAAGTAAATGGAATTTCCCGCTGCCATCCCGTTCGAAACAGAGGAACCAGCATTCGGTCATAGAACTGGAACGCCGAGAGAGAGAGAGAGATTGAGATGAGAGAGAGAGAGAGAGAGAGAGAGAGAGAGAGAGAGAGAGAGAGAGAGAGAGAGAGAGAGGGGTGGATGAGTGTTGACTGAAATACTGAAATGAGTGAGATGATGCTTCCTCGCAACACAAAAGTATTACGACAACCTTGTGGACAATGGTGAAGCATTTTAGACATGATATAAAATATCAATAGAAGGCAGTAAGCAAGGTGTCAGCAGGAGCCCTTGTCAATGCCTGTATCTAACAGACGTGTACCTTCCCTAGCACGATCACCTCTCCGAGTCTCTGACTGCCATCCGAGATTTTTATTTTCTGTCTTCTTTTTCGTAAGAATTACATATTAACCAAATAATCAACACAAGTGAACCTAAAAATTTCCGTTCTCACCATGCCACAAAATTAAGATGACATTTCTCGATATAAAGTAAGACAATAATGCGGAGTAGATGCTTGAATCCATTTTTCTTAATTAGGTCGGTGTCTCAAACTCTGGTGGTTTCGGTTTCACATTAATCAGAAGTCTAGTTCATTAGTTATTTCTAAAAAGGAGGGTGTCATGGGCCTTGAAATAGATAGTAGCTGTTTTCTTTTACCGTATTGTGCTGTAAATTTCTTAATGACTTTATTGGTTTAGAGCCATAAAATACATGGTCTTAATTCCTTTAAGTAAAATAGATTTTTTTCATTGTACTCCTATTTCATTTTCTGTAACACCACTTAACGGCAAACTTCTAGTCTTACCATGAGGAAAACTAGTTAGTCCAAAACTGGGGGACTCCAACCGAAAGGAAAAGCTCAGTGTGGGAGACATTGAAAAGGTAGACCAGATAACAAATCGATCGCGTAGCCCAACACAGCAACACTGGCAGTTTGGGTTTTCCTCGAGCGGAGAGCCCAGGACTACTACGTGCTTGCCTTAGGCCTCTGTGTGAAGATACTGTAGTGCGCTGGTTTGGTCAGTAACAACTATTCGAATCTGCTTAGATGACTGATGTTGCGTGCGTGCAAGGGACAGTAATACGCAATGGAATTATTTATTCTTCCACATACACCCACACATTTTATCAAGAATTAATGGACCCAGAAAAATTGTTACTGGTTTTTCAAAACATTACAGACCCAGCTTCAACATGTAGTCGGGAAATGTCTGCTGTAGATGGGTCATCTCAGTGGGCGTTGAATTGTAGCCTTTAATGGTTCAGTTGTCTGAGAGAAAATTTTCGTTGCTTGACACGGAAAATGTTATGCGCTGCACATAACTTGTTTAGCTATTCTGAAGCAAATGATTAGTCGCAGAAATTCTGAATCTCGGTTTTTCGACTATGCTTTTATTTTATTATTTTTTCAGAATATTTCTAACCATGTTAAAGAGAAAAGAAATAGACAAATTCACATATAGAGGGAACACGTTTGCAATAATAGACCTAAAATGGATATTGCTAGCAATAATTTTTCTGGCAATGAACTCAGGTGCCATGAAGGATTGAGGTTTTTATTTGCAACTAATTTCAAGTCATTTTAATTCTACTCGTAGAACTGGCCCACATTTTCTTTTTAGTATCATTATTATTATCCCTTAAAAATTTTATTATGAGTACTTTTGTTTGGGTCTATATTTTGAATTTCCCGTAGATGAAACACAACTGTAATTTTCGATGATTCTAGCAAATGGTAATTAATTTAACGGTGTTGTATAATTAATTTGCTTTTTGGAAAATGTTTCCACTTTAATGGCTTTGTTATTTATTGTTCAAGAACTTTTTGAAAAGATGATTAATATAAGATGTTGTTGCTTTGGCAATATCTTTTAAAATGCGCAGCTCATATTCGTTGGCGGTAGTGGGGTGTGCAAGTAGACTATCACTTCAAGCCTCCTTTTGCTTTTAAGAAGGCCATGTATATATTGGGGCATTTGGTGCATTTCCCATATCCAACATTTTGTGGCATTTCAGTTACGTAATTCTATTGATATCCTCATTACCGTTACATTACATGCAAAAAAAAAAAAAAAAAAAAAAAAAAAAAAAAAAAAAAAAAAAAACACCGTTTTTCATCATTACGAATTCTCGGTAAGTATATCATTGCAAGAGGTAAGATTGTATTATTTACATATCTTATAAAACATTTCACTTTTATTCCACGGTGTATCATATTTTTTTCCTTAAAAAAAGAATTGGTTTATTTTGCAAATTCAAATGATTTCTACTTGTTCAGTTATGCAAGAAAAATCCCGTAAATTCTCTCTCTCACACAAACACACGTAGAATGCAATAAACAAGAATAAATTACAGAATTTTGCCTTTACAATTGAAAACATGCCATTACACGATTTTATGCTGATTAATTTCAAATCGTCAATTAATTTCTCACAGCAGTGCTCACAAACAAAAGCTAGTCGATCAAGCAAACACGGATCAAAAATAGTGAGTAAACATGGTGGGTAAACAGAGGGGACCTCGATGCTTACACCATTAGTCTGATGACTGTTTGATGTATGTCTTGACAAATGCCATGAAACTCATTTTTTTTAATGTTCAGTTATACTGATAATCCAATCTGACAATTACTTTAATTGTGTATGGATGTTTTTGTGTGTGGGATAAACAAAAAATGTCATAGCTGCTCCAAAATACGTTCGGTCATCGCAAGAAAAGTGAATGTTTATGGAATTTTCATTGTTAAACCGGACTTTTTATTTTTTTTCTATTTCTATGGTTGTTTGTGGTAGTTAAAATCGCCCAATTGTTTTCAGTTAAATATTTATGCATATGAATAACACATCACCTTTAAAATTATTAGTAGGTAAAACTGATGAAACTTCAGCTAGAATATATAAAAAGTAGTCAGGAAATAGATTGCATTACTTATTTATCTATTATGATTTTGAGCATTTTAATTTCACCATAGATTAGGATGATTTTACTCGGAGGAACATATGACTGCAATGTCGATCAGTGACCGGCAGTTGTAAAAGAGCTTCTTTGTCCATCTGCCTTTCACATAGTCAATAGTAAAGCCCCGTTGGGGCCACGCGCCTCATAAACACCTGCAGTGTAGACAAACCTCCTTTCAACTTCCAATAATTACACAGCATGACTGACCGCCATTGCACCTGCAGATCGCAGGTAAAAGGTAGGTAGAACTGAATGCAGGTGGGACCGAAGGGACACCACATAGAATCCTTGGAACTGTCTACAGTACACCGTCCAGGAGTCTCTGTATACGATGTCTTATTGAGGGATAGTCCGGCAGCCCGGACCATTGAGATACAACGAACGAGATACCGACTGTAACCCCTACTGGTATTTAGGAGTAGACTTGTAAACTGTGAAACTGACCGTCTGCCGAAAATATATGGGTGGCTTACTTAACAAGCACCACTAATTGCTCGTTAGATTTTGGGTCTAGATCCAATATATGAGATACCCGATGAAACTAGTATATAATATATCTGCAGACTCTACTGATTATAGAATGACCAGTGACAGACATTTTGGAGGGTGGGTTCCCCCTGACAGACGCACTGAAAAGGGGGGTTAATTGGATCTAGATCCAACTTAGGAGATACCGAGTAAAATTTACACAACAATAGCACTGCACATCCTAGAATACTGTGGTGGTAATGACAGACGTTTTAGTGGGTGGTTACCCCCTGACAGACGCCCCACAACGAGTGGGGAGGGGGAGGACAGGATCTACATCCAACATTGGAGATGCCAAGTAAAATTTGTACTACAATAGCACTGCACATCCCAGAATGCTGTGATGGTAATGCCAGACATTTTAGTGTTTAGTGGGTGGTTACCCCCTGACAGACACTCCACAACAAGTGGGGAGGGGGAGGGGGAGACAGGATCTGCATCTAACATGGAGATACCAAGTAAAATCTGTACTACAATAGTTCTGCACATCCTAGAGTACTGCGGTGGTAATGGCAGACATTTTAGTGGGTAGTTACCCACTGAGAGACACCCCACAACGAGTGGGGGAAGGGGAGGGGGAGACAGGATCTCCATCCAACATCAGAGATACCAAGTAAACTTTGTACTAAAATAGCACTGCACTTCCTAGAATGCTGTGATGGTAATACCAGACATTTTAGTGGGTGGTTACCCCCCTGACAGACACCCCACAATGAGTAGGGGGGGAGGGGGAGACAGGAACTGCATCCAACTTCGGAGATACCAAGTCAAATTTGTACTACAATAGCACTTCATATCCGAGAATGCTGTGATGGTAATGACAGACATTTTAGTGGGTGGTTTCCCCCTGACAGACACACCCTAACAGGTGGGCAGGGGGAAGGGGAAGCCCTGATAATGAATGTCTAGATTAGTATAGTGGGCTACTATTGACCCGTATTATACATTATCGTGATATATTTAATAAATATTTTTATCCTTTCTATATCCTTTGTATTTATCTAACACAGTGTTTCCCAACCTTTGGCACTTTGAGGAACCCCTGAGACAATTTTCCTCATCCCAAGGAACCCCAATACACACACACACACACTCATATATATATATATATATATATATATATATATATATATATATACACACACCCATATATATATATATATATATATGTATATATTTTATATATATATATATATATATATATATATATAATAATATAATATATATATATATATAAGCATTTGTATTAATTACCTTTAGTAAAACAGAGGGAAAAAATCTCGCACGATATGTTACGATAAAATAAATTATAGGACTACGATTTCTCACGCCATGTTTAACATAACATATATACTTATAAATAACATATAATTAAATAAAACTAATTTTTACGGAAAACCTGGCGATCGTTCACGGAACCCTAAGGTTCTAGGGAACCCCGGTTGACGATGGCTGATCTAACAAAAAAATTATTTTTTTGCTTCATATAAATAACAGTCATCTGTAGGCCCATAATAATTCAGTCATATTATTATTTTGTCAAGCATGCAACTAACTACAATTATAGTAGGGGAGCCCGGGGCTAGTTGGCTACAGCGGTAAGTTGGCACACACAAAATGACTTTAAAGTATACCAACAGATGACTCTTATACATATACTGTGTAATTGCCACGTGGTTCCTCAATTACCAGCAAAGTCTATAGAGATAGAACGTAGGAACTCGAATTTATGAGACAATTTTTGATTTTGATGGTAGTAAGTAAATATTTTAATCTTTCCGTTATTTGCTATAATATCTATACATTCATAAAGATTATTTTTCAATTATAGCATAGTTTTCCTTATGGTTTAAAGATTCTGTACCATTAAAATTATTAATTCAAGGTTTCTTGGTGTGGACTGGTAAGCGTTTTTGTACCAAATGGTAGGGATGGGGCAAGTTGGCTCAAAATAAATGAGGCAAGTTGGCACACGTTATTTGATAACAATAGTAAGCCTATTTGTTTACATAATTTACGTTTTGTTTCTGGATTTTTGGAAGGATAATGAGATTAGTGTCCTATCGTTTCCTCTACATTGTTCTCACAAGTTGCAGCCCCTGGATTTTAGTGTTTATAGACATCTGAAGAAATGTGTTAACAGGGCATGTGATTCGTGGATGACTGGTAATCCAGGATCACTTAAGTATGCCCATCTGTGACATTCCTGGCAAAGTTTCCTCGGCTTTACCTCTAGCTGTCACTTATTCTGATGCTTTCAATTGGTTTAGGATTGATGGAATTTCAACTTTGAATTACAGACTATTTCAAGATTTTGATTTTACGGGTGGTTATGTAACAGATTGAGAGATGTCCGAAAAGACACATGGGCTTCAGATCAGTCATCAGCGTGATACAGAGTTTAAGAACTGCTCCTGTTGATCCAGAAGAAAGCTCAGCTGAAGAGAGCCTGTGTTGGTAAGCCAGGAGAAGTGTAGGTCCAGTGCAGGGCATGTAACATGTGGGAGCATGAAGACTATGACGAGGATTTATTTCACACCTGCAACAATTACAACTAGATGATGATCTGAAGTAATACTAATGCCTTATATTTTGTATTTTGGAAATTCAGAGGGTATTTTTGCTATTTGATTTTAATGCAATGTAGTAATTTTCTTTTAATTATCAATGTGCCAACTTACCCCATATAGTGTGCCAACTTTCCCCGTGGGGCAAGTTGGCACAAAAAGTTATTTTTTTCTAAAGCTTATTGTTATCTTATGTTGAAAGCAAACAACAATTATTTTGCTCTATGATAAAGACGAGTGTTAATATTTTTCAATGGTGGTAAGAATTTTGCAAAAATGTTTGTTTTATATTCGCAATAACCAAAATTGTAAAAAGTGTGCCAACTAGCCCAGGTCTCCCCTACTAGCTTAGCTTTGTTTACGAGATGAAAATTAATGTAGCGGTGGTTGGAAGACTGGCACTATAAAGTAGCATATAAGTTCTTATCATTATTAGAGTTATTGCTGTAAAATGTCCTATGTACATAGCATATGTTAAATAGAGTTACGCACCCATTAAATAGATAGTAATACATATGTAATATATACGCTATAGTCAGGGTACAGATCATAATAATTGCGCTATAGCCTACTCGGTTTGTTTTATCGAAGCAGGACTACCTTCTTTTGGTTTCAACTGACTTTCATGCTAATGAAATCATGGATACATTTTTGTATTATCAGTTTTATGAAGGAATATTGTTGTTACTATAGTCAATTTTTTTTCGGCTGGTGTAAAATTCGTCAGATATAATACACCTGGCTGAGGAAGGACACAGAGGATCTCTGTTATTTCGAACATTTCCATTCTCTCAAGAAGATTATGAATAAATATAAGAGCGTTGTGGGGTGTCTGTCAGGGGGTAACCACCCACTAAACACTACAATGTCTAGCATTACCATCACAGCATTCTGGGATGTGCAGTGCAATTGTAATACAAATTTTACTGGGTATCTCCAATGTTGGATGCAGATCCTGTCTCCCCCTCCCCACTCGTTGTGGGGCGTCTGTCAGGGGGTAACAACCCACTAAAACGTCTGTCATTACCACCACAGTATTCTAGGATGTGCAGTACTATTGTAGTGTAAATTTTACTCGGTATCTCTAAGTTGGATCTAGATCCAGTTAACACCCCTTTTCAGTGCATCTGTCAGGGGGAACCCACCCTCCAAAATGTCTGTCACTGGTCATTCTATAATCAGTAGAGTCTGCAGATATATTATATATTAGTTTCATCGGGTATCTCATATATTGGATCTAGACCCAAAATCTAACGAGCAATTAGTGGTGCTTGTTAAGTAAGCCACCCATATATTTTCGGCAGGCGGTCAGTTTCACAGTTTACAAGTCTACTCCTAAATACCAGTAGGGGTTACAGTCGGTATCTCTTTCGTTGTATCTCAACGGTCCGGGCTGCCGCTCTAGGATTCAATAGAGTTAAAACTTAAACGCTACTGAGTTGTATGGGGGTAGACCGACTGTGAATTCCTCCTCAAGGTGCTAATCAGGTTTGTACATTTTCATAACAGATTCTCTTCTATGAATAACATTTAAAACTTGCTTTATGAAAAAAGAATTTAGAACTACATTAATTGACTCTTTAAAAAGACTTTTGATATGGTAACGAAAGGTATTCTTTTGAGCCTAAAGTCAATTAATTGTGGCAACTGCAATTTGACAACTCATATGACTTAAGGCATAGGCTAGGGACGGAATTACATGTCTACTTAAGAACCACACAAAACTGACACTTTCCCTATAAATGGCCTAAAGCAAGACGATAATTTCAATGGTATTGATAAAGCGAAACGTTCCATGGTTATAATTTTGGTTTAAACCACTCGAAAAGCATTTTATTTAAGCCTAACTGGAACTAAATTAAGTCAGATATCGTTTTCAAAATTGATATGTGACTGTGTTTATGAAAATTGATTGGTATAGCTTCATAATAATAAGTCTTGTTGTTGTTGTTGTTCTTCTTCTTCTTCTTCTTGTTCTTGTTCTTGTTCTTGTTCTTCTTAGCTTAATCATTAGTCTGGGTGGCTATTTTCAATGACTCTACTCCTGCAGTTTCTGTCTTAAACCGCTCAATTTCAGAATTGGTTTTGGCAGATGTTTTGGGGACGGATGCCATTTTCTCGCGATCCTCCCTATCTATCTGGCCTTGGGATAGGCACAGAATTAGGCTGGCGTAATCACATCCCCCCACCTCCACCCCGCTTTCCTTCTACCTGTTGCTAGGTTCATTGATAAAAATCCGTACGTTTTATTATTAGACCTAATCACAAGTTATGTTTCAATTTACAAACCTTATTGAAATTTACTTGATATATTTTCAGTGATAATCGCGGTTGATAGAATAAAGTGAATATAAGCTGTGTGTTAGGTCAAAGTTCGCCAATACTTTGCACCACCGTAGAGGAGGAAATATTAAGTGTTACTATGGCTAAGGAAATTTTTGACAAATGCAGTCATGAAATTACATTAAAATAGATTAGAGTAGCCTTAAATAAAGTTTTCTTTTATGATTATCTCAAAAGAAAATGGTACGTTACTTAACCTATGGGATACAGGTAAAACTATAAACAAAATAAGCTGCTTGTTGGAAACCGCATTTATTGCATTATTGTCAATATAATAAAAAATTTGTAAGCATTTATATGAACCAAGCTTAACTTGCAATTAATATAGTACGTTTTCTATGGTCTTAAGCCTGACAGATACTGAAATGATCAGGCTCGAGATGCCTCAGTCTACCACAATTTTAAAGTGAAACTAACTGAAGTAGTTTATATATATATATATATATAGAATATATATATATATATATATATAGATATATATATATAATTATATATATATATTACTTTGTTGGTAGAGGTGAAATAGCAATATCTGAGATCTATATATCAAATAAAACGCTTTCAATATTGCTTTAGTTGAAATAGGTGCAGTTATAGCTGCACTTAGTATTCACTTCTGAAAATAAGACAGAAAGAAATATAAGCAAAGAAGGAGAGGAAATTTTTCATAATATCGCTTTACAAATACAATCAATTAAGCCTGGCGTATTTATCAATTTATGATCATGTACAAAATCAAAAGCTCAATAACCTACAAAAATTAAAATGAACTTATTCGTATTTGATTTTTGTTTTCTTTTGCCAGTTACCATACTTACTTTTTGCTTCTATTTCATAATGAGTGTACAACATTTAAGGGTATGGACACCGGACATAAACCCTGAATATGAATACTTCACAGCTATTTTCTGGTTTGGGCACATTTGGTCTCCCGACTTTCCGGAAACTTCCACACAGTCGTTGTGGTCGAGGTCAGCTTGACTTCCTACTTTCTTGCCTGTAATGCAGGAAACTCCACTTATACCTATTATTGTTTATTTCAGTCTATGTATGAAAGTTATATTGGTTAACATTAGTATCTGTTGAAGAACCAGCCAAATTCATTTGAATGTATGATAGATATAGTAATGGAATAGCTCACCGAAAAAAGATAAGGTCTCAAAAAAAAGAAAAAAGAAAGAAAAAAAAAGTACTGTAAACTTGAGTCTTACATCCAGGCTGTTAGACTCATGGTCGAATGACTTGGTTTCATTTTAAGATTTTTTCCAGACAATGGGTTTTATCTGTGTGTGTGTGTGTGTGTGTGTGTGTGTGTGTGTGTGTGAGAGAGAGAGAGAGAGAGGGAGAGAGAATTAATTTCTGCAAATCTCATGCTCTGCTAATTCACTCCAGATAGTATCCCTTGATTCTTCTTACAATTGAGCACAGATTGTGTGGCAGCATTGTTTCACTACTCACGACCACGACCGTTAGAACCAAATTCTTATGCTAATTTGATGAGAGAGTCATATCACCGACCCAATTATTCGTCAATTATCAAAGGAAAAAGGAGATGAGGGCGCTAAGATGCAGCCATAGAGCTACACTAGTGAAACTTGAGGACTAAATTGCATCTGCTGTGTTAGAGATATGCATGGCATAGGGGACAACTTTAATGGCTGTGAGTTGGAAATTCGGATAGCAGGGCTGAAGTAGTCATTTAAGTATTTAAGTTCGGATATGAATGGACGACAAGGTTTCTGGAGGAGCAAGATTCAGTACTTGGATTGCACATTAGTAGTTTAGGTGAATGCGTAAATTGATTTGTATTTTAGGGTATGGGGTAAGAAAAATGATGGTGTAGCTGGCAAACGTCGAATACACTAGTGAAGGAGAATGAAATTTTTTGTGGAAATGTGTTCTGAGAGGGGTTTGGATACTGGAAATGCATTGCTTCTAGAGCAGAATGTATATAAAAATAAACCTGTACCGGGAAAAGAGATTGGCGAGAAAAAATTTATGTGGTGAAGTGGCATATCCGATCATTACTTGTTTAGAACAAAAAATGAAGGAAAAAGTAACTTTGAATCGCAGAGGGAGTATTCATGATGTGACCATGATTATATTTGAGACAAGCGAATTTGACGAGAGTGAAGTGAATGCAGGATGGAGAGAAAGTTGATGGAGAATGGGTTAGGATTAAAGATTAGGAAATGGTGGGAGTTGATCGGAAGACGAAAGAGCAAGGATAAAAGAATTGCATGTGGGGATAGATATATGAGAGATTTATGGAAAGAGAAGGGAATACTCTGAAGAACAGATAAAGAAGAGAGAAGCTCATGGGGAGGTGAGAGGAAATACGTAAGGTAATTGATGAAAATTTTAAGTAGATGTATACAAAAACTTCGTGGGGACAAACCTGTGTTAGAGGAAACACAAAGTAGCGAGAAAGACTGGGAAATGAATTGAATTAAATATGGAATTTAAGCCAAAGGCCAAGTACTGGGATCTGAGGTCATCTAGCGCTGAAATAGTAATTGACAGTAAAAGGTTCGAAAGGTGTAATTGGAGGAAAACTTCAAGTTGCATTATGAATCAATTGTTAGGAGAGGGTGGAAAGTAAGATGAAAGAGAGGGAATATGAAAAGAGGTACAGTGAAGCACAGAATTCAAGCTACTAACGGATAGTTTCTGCCTAATGAGTATACACAATTATGAGGACGGAGTAAAAATTTTCGAAGCTTGGTGGACGTCGGTTAAAAAAAATAAAAAAAGAAAGAAAATAAAAGAGGCAGGGATAGAATAAAAGAGTTTTAGTTGTTTATGTGGTTTTGAAAATGCTTTTAGTGTCTGTTGTGGATGAATAAATAAAGCAATCAAAGCAGATGATGTTATAATTATATATCTACAGATATATGATTATAATTGTAATAGAGTTTAAGTGCAAAACGTAGAGTATGACATTATTTTACTTTCTTTTCTAAGTAGGAAGGGGGTTTCAAACCTTTTCTGGCCCTCAATGATTTTAAGATTACTAGAATTGAAAATCAATTACATAAGTCTCGTATATATATATATATATATATATATATATATATATATATATATATATATATATATATATATATATTTACATATATATACATAAATATATGCAAACATTAAGCTACAAAATTAATTTAATATTCAATTCGCTCTACATCGGATATAATACCGGAGAGAAATTATAATTGATAAGTGATAGAATCATAATTCCCTTTCGGTGTATCTCCGAGGTAGGGGGTATTGTACATTAAATGACATTTATAGCTTAAAGTTTGTATATAAAAAAATAAGTGTCACCGTGATGTGATACTCACAGTAGCATTTCATGTCCATGCAGCCAATCCTCGTCAGCGCCCATCCCGAGTCGCACTCGGTTCCTTTGTAAACAGTTTTGAAGGTCTCTCCTTCGCCATCTTCCAGGGAGAATGGCGTCGTGTAGAGGGTCAGCCAATTGCTGACGTCGATACCGACGATTGCGTAATTGTTCGGGGTTTCGACGCATCTCACTTTTGCTGAATCTGCTGTGGAAATGGGGGAAGTAAAAGAGTACTTTCCGGATCTTGGGAAACCCGGGTCTAGATTTAATGGCTTCAGTTTATGAGTGCTCCTTTAGGTTTAGTTTAGTTGTTTCAGGTGAATGTGTATTCTGAAACATGCGTAAATAAAGGAGAAATAGAAAGAGCAAGGAACCCATTTCAGAGGCAAATCCCGTCCACTACTAATACTACTACTACTACTATTACTGTAACAGAAATAACTTGAAATTAATTCAGTCCTATTGAAATATCCTCCGGTGCTAAATACATAACGTAATTCCAATGACAGCTGCTGTTTTCGTCTGATGATGTATAATAAAGATGAAGAAGAAGAAGAAGAAGAAGAAGACAAAGAAACAGGTGGATAATTAAAAAAAGAAGCTCAATTTCTTTATACCGATGAAGAACGGATTTGCAGATCTACATATGGTGTATATTAGTGAAAAGTTTATTCAAAAGGGTTTGTGTCAAGAATGAAAAAAAAAAAATTAGATTTTTCATTTCACTTGAGAAGTAGATTTAAAATGGAGCTATTTTATTCCATTCACGAAGCAGGGGCAAGGATGGAAAATATTTTGCTTCATTGCCGCATTAATATCATAGATAAAAGATTTTGTGTTTATTTCTTAAAATAACGTTAAAAAACTGGTGTTTCATTCTCAAGCCACTATTAAAGAAGATAAGCTAGTATATATAGTCTGAAAAAACTCAAAGGCAAATAACTACTTTCATGCTCAAGCCAGCATCGAAGAAGATGGCCTTATGATTTATTATCAAAATCATGTCAGCAACAGTCCATGTCCTGTTTAATTCCCGAAATAGTGTCGAGTATGATTAATTTCATCAAAGAATATAAATTTGCTTTTTATTTCCTCTAGAACCTTGTCTTTAGAATATATTAACTTATGTGAATAGCCAGTCTACTGTAATATCAGAACGCTGATGCAGTTTTTTCTCCAAAAGTTTCGCCCTTATTTTTTATCTGGAGCAGAAAAGGCTATTTTTAATGTTCACAAAGGAAGCTTTTTTTTGGTTTCCGTTTGTTTGTCTGCTTGTTTATTGATTAGCAGGATCACTTACAAAAAATCATGACTAGATTTTCACAGGAATCTGTTAGTACTAAAGTTGGGCGTCGTATCTAGGAACAAGTGACTACATATTAGGAGATATCGGGCACTGGATAAATAACATGTGGAGGAGGATTTATACTTCAGCTTTGGAGCAGGTTTCTGATCTATGAACGATCTTGCTATTGCTTTAGCTTTATCCCAGGCTAAAACCTGCTGCTCACTCAGCCCTGAGGTTTGAACTTTTCCTCAACATGAGGCATCAAACTATTCCCTCTGCTTTAAGCTCTGAACTTCTCTACCCAAGACTCTGAACTTCTTCCCCAAGTTGAGAGTTCTGGATAACTACCTCTACCTGTGACTCTGAACGTCTTCCTCTACCTGGAGTTCTGAAGTTCTTACAATATTGGGACCTAAACTACTTCCTCTAACTGGGACTCTGAACTTCTTCCAGAACTTCTCCCTCTGAGACTCGAGTAGAAGAAACTACTTCCTCTCCGACTTGAACTACTTCCTCTATCTGGGAGGTCTGAACTTCTTTCTAAACTTCTCCTTCTGAGGTCTAAACTACATCCCCTAACAGAGGCTCTGAGCTACCTCTTTTACCTGAGGCTCCAAACAACTCCATCTACCTGAGGCTCTGGACTGCTTCTTCAACCTAGGCTCTGAACTTCTTCCTCAACAAGGGATTCTGAACACCTACCTTTACCTGGAAATGAATTTCTTCCTCTACCAAAAATTCCGAAGTTCTTGCATTACTAGTGTTCTCAACGACATCCTCTACCTAGGGCTCTGAACTTGTCCCTCTAACTGAGGCTCTACATTACTATCTGGGGCTCTGAACTTCTTCCTATACCAAGGACTTTGAGCTACTACTTTGGGCTCTGAACTTCTCCCTCTAACTCTGGACTTCTTCCTCTACCAGGGACATTGGGCTACTACTTCGGACTCTTAACCTCCTCTATCTGGGGTTCTGAACACTTCCCTTCATCAGGGTTGTGATCTATATCCTTTGGCTGGGGCTCTGAACTCCTTTCTCTTTCTGTGGCTTTGACTGCCTTCCTCGGCCTGAAGCTCTGAATTTCTTACACAACCAGGGGCTCTGAACTAGTCTCTACTTAAGGGTCTCATCTACTTAATCTGGGATGGAATGCTCTGGTATGTATAGACCTCGTGCTACATGCTATGTAGGATTTTTATTCCGCTCCATCGAACGATGTTTTGATAGTGCTCCAAAAATCCTGATTTAAAGGCAGGGAAACTTAATGGAAACCGTAGATTTATAATGTCAAAGTAACGATTACCGAAGGTAGTCCAGCAATTTCACATTTTAGCTGAATCAAATATGTTAATGCTTGAATTTGCATTTAACATTTTACTCCCATGTTTTTCGAATGAGCACTTTAGCATAAAAATATAAGATAAAAATCTCCATTCTCTTCTGAATTTGATTTCATTAGTTTACCTTTCATAGTTGTTGTACTAGATGTTGCCGCAAGAGTTGTTGTTACTCTTGAGGTCGTTGTGGTAGGTGATAATGAGGTTGTTCCTTCTGTTTCTTCTTCTGTTGTAGTTTCTTCTTTTGTAGTTTCTTCTGTTTCTTCCTCTGTTGTTGTTTCTTCTGTTTCTTCTTCTTCTGTTGTTTCTTTTGTTGTTGTTGCTGTTGTCACTGAAGGAGATGAACTTATATCTGGTGTTGTGGAAGTTGTGGAGACAACAGATGCCGAGGGAGACTCGGTTGTCGATGACATTGTGGAAATTTCTGCTGTGGTTGATGTAGCTGACTCTGAAGGTGCACTAGTTATGGATGAACCTACTGAGGCCGATGATACCGATGACGCGGACAATGTAGTAGAAGTGGACGCTGTAGATTCCACAGGTGATGCTGCTGTCGCTGTTGCATCCTTACCTTGAGAGTACATAGCAGTGGTGGATGCGTCGGTTGAGAGCAAGGATGTCCCTGTAGTTGCAGTGGTAGTTGCAATGGAAGTTCCCGTAGATGGCGTTCCGGACGTCAAGGTTGTGGTTGAAGGAGTAGGATCGACGATTTCATAGAAGCTGAAATTTCCATGATATTCGCACACGTCTTTGGATTTGACCACCTCACAAGTCCGGGTGACGTCCGCGTGCAATCCATTCAGGTTAAATCCGAGGCAATTAACGTCTGTGTTAACAAAAATGAATATTACGTTTCAAAAATTGAAGGAAGATAATTTACTAGAAAATCTTCAGGTATGTGAATACAATGAGTATCTTGGAAAGATTTTGTTTCATTTTTGTGAGATAATGTATGGACTCTCCGAGTCGATAGATAAGGTAAAGATCGTGGATGTTAGAAAGTTAAAAAATTATGATCGCGTCTAGTATAACAAATACAAAAATTAAAAACCTTAGGAAAAGTTTGGACAAAACAATCAAGTTGTTTACTGTGTGTGAAAAGGTTACAAAACAGGTTATCGGTCCTCATAAAAGGAAAGAGCAGGAGGGACATAATGTATGGAAACATTAAAGGTTTATTGTAGTACTAGGAAAGAATAGAAAAGTTAAGAAACTATTGACTGATTCAACCTTACCTAAGCTACAAGCTGCGGCGCAGCGAGAGACGGACGTAACATCGAGGACAACATCCAGATGTAGACAGCGAAGACTTTCTGTTCTGGCGAAGAATCTCTGGACTGTAGAGGCAGCTGACGAACTGATCTTTGCCTCCATTAAGAGGCAAAAAAGACCAGTGTACAAGAGATGCTTTATCATCATGCTTCCCTGTGAATAAAATATGAAGGAGACTTAAATTTCACGTTTCGTTTTCAACAATTCATTTTTCAGTTAAAATTCGCCTAATTCGCTGTGGAGAATGCAATGCAGTCCGTGATTTGCATTGTAACTGAAATAGACCTAAAAAAATCTTGTGGATACCGGCGACCTGTCAAAGCTAAATAAGACTAACTTCCATAAATTGAAATGCGAACTAAAGGGAATAGAGAGTGAATAACAACATTTTCCTAACCTGCATAAACTGTATTCCCTCACCTGTTGATAAGACAAGGGACTCCTTATGAGGTCTCTTTGTGACCTAAACCGTGGCCACCGTCTGAACACCGCTTCGTTCCCTCTCGGTATGAAGACTGTGGCGATTGTCCTCCAGGCAGCAGCAGCAGCAGCTGGATTCTCGTGGTTTCTAGAGCAACAGTAAGAAAACATTATGCAGCTACGGCACAGAAAGCAGCATTAACCTTTTTATTCACGCAGTGTCGTTATAAACTCGTAATTTTGTATTTTCTTGAATGGTGTCCAGCTAGCTATTTTTACATACATGGTTATTAATCATTACATCAAGTTAGATGAATTCGCAGAAGCACTAGGACACACGCGAGCACACATATACGAGTATATTTATATATGTATGTATTTTGTATAACATATATATATATATATATATATAACATATATATAGATATATATATATATACACACACACACACACACACTATATATAGTATATATATATATATATATATATATATAGGATCCTCAACAGGTCTTTTGGAATGTATTACTAGCCCTTTGCCCCTTCAACCTGACTGTGAGCTTCTGCAATCGACAAGACACCAGGTAAATAATTCACTGCGTAGGCCAACTACAATCCATTACATATTACAGTAAATGGGCTGAGGATGGGATATTGGCATCCTTCTTGCCCACAGTCTTATGTCATGCACTGCACTCATCCCTTTGAATGTAAAAGGATCTTGTGCATAATGCATGTTTAGCTTTCATGCCTATGTTAAGTACGTTTTCTACTGAAATTACAATTAATACATAAACACAAGCATCATGATGACCTAATTATATATTTCCTGCTCTGATATATAAAAATGTTCTGGTGATTCTCAGTTCGACTATGGTACATGAGGTACATCAACCGATCAATATTATTCTCTTTGCAGCGAATTTTATTCCGAGACGATTATTTGATTGCAAGTTTTGATGCTCTCATGGGTCACAAGAACAGCCTTTTGGGTAATGACTCCTTCTAATTGTATAGCGTCAGTATTTGTTTTGGTATTCCTGATAGTCAACTCAGATCATTCTTTTGCTTACTGCCGTGCCTCGATATTCTGGTATGTCCTTCTGGCTGTTCCGGTCTTGTCTCAGACTACTGAAATCCAACTTTAACGCATCCAGATCCAGAGCTGAAGTAGTATTATAACTTTTTTTAGAAATATGAATTAATATTATTTCAATAACACTATGTAGATATTCAACTTTGTAACTCCCGTTTTTCTCTTTTCAAAGTTTTGAAAATGCCACAGGAAAAGGTAACGAAACGAACGATAACTTTATTAATCAAGTTCAGTGGGTATGACACATATTTCAATACTTATCATATCATAAGATCACAATAAGGACAAAATGTAATTAACAACTTCAGACAAAAGAGAAATACTGGAGACACCAAACGAAAGATGGGAAAACTACGAGTTCCAAAAGGAATAGTAACAGGAATTCGTTTAGAAATTGAACCTCGTGAAAAATGCCGTTTCATTTTTAGATTTAAATTCTTTACTACATTTGCTGGGTAGGAGAAGATCCAATTATGTCAAGGACGTGAAAACGACATATGCTAATTAATTCTCCGTTTTATGCACCTCCTGCCCTATACCTACTGATGACTCAGAGATAGTAGATAAGAGAATTTTAACTACCATCTTTCAAATAAAGGAAAGTTTCAGTTTCAAATACATCCTAAAACTTGAATTTCCTCCAACCCTACTGTTACCTAATTTGAAATGATGTGCAGTAGAATAAAGGAAAGCCATTCGTTAACATAACGCAAGAGAATACTAAGAGAATCTTAAAATGACTCTTGTACTCACATAAATGCCAGAAAGAAAGAAATGTAAGCTTATTCTCCGGAAAGAACATTACTGCACAATAAAATCATGGAGACAGCTATGCTCGATAACACGTCCAGATGATGAGCGGAGTGTCATCTTCCTGGAAAAGCAAGAGTGTATGCATTAGTAAAATTGAAAGCCTTTGCGGAGATGAAATTTCTTCCACTAGATGCCAGTCTGATGATCCTCTATTGACAATTCTGAGAACTCATAATAAAATAAACAGGTTACGGACGACACTGAAACACGAGAACTTTATAACGGAAAAGGACTACGAAGAACTTTATATGACAGTCTTGTCCACTTGTCCTGTTTTCCATCAATGCTCCTAATTAAACGAGCTTGCAACATTATCTAATGCATGAATGAAAATTAGCGGCTTTTATTTATTTATTTTTTTGAGCAGTCTAAAGCTTAGCGCTACCAACCACAACTGTCATGGCAAGTTTCGAAAGAGACTGTTGAAAAAATTGTTTATAAAACGCCGCATATTTAGGATGGGTTAAGGTGGTCAATATTTTCCGTGTATATGAATCTGTTTATTTGAATGAATGAAGCTGACGACGCTCAAGCTTGTAATTTAACAAGTACGCTAATACGAGCTTCTTGGGGCACGCTACACGCGCCGGAACCCGGGGCTGCTGTTTCCCTTACCCTCCCGGTCCTCTACCAACCCTGCCCCCACCCAGGGTGGACAAACATGTTTGTAGGAGGGTGGATGTCTCACCTACCTATCCCGCCCCATCCAGGGCGGACTAACTGGTTTGCAGGGTTGGGTGGCTGCGTCATGTCTCCCTTACAGTCACCCGGGGAGGACAATCAAGAAAATCCACTCGGATTTTATCATTAAAAAGATGGATGACAACAAAAGCTTGATCGATATCCTAAACTGTCTGACTAAAATGGCCAATATTGTCACAATAACGATGTGGTGAAAGTCAATATACCACGATTCGCGATTGTTTGACTTCCATCAGCGAATTGGTTCGTGATTTGTGCTTTGCGTCAGAATTATTTATAGGCGGCAATGACTGATCGTGTCTAGTACACAATATTGTTTGTCAAGAAAATGTAGTTTTTCTGAGCTCATAAATTCTCCATTGCCCCCCCCCCCCCCTTCTCTCTCTCTCTCTCTCTCTCTCTCTCTCTCTCAAGATTTTTGCACTTCTTTTTCGGAAAGATATGATGGATGTACATGTTTCTATGTGTTTATTTTCACTTTGCCAGATATTGATTTCCCTTCTAACTTTCTAATACATTTACTCATCGTTTCGGATAATTATTATTTTTCAATCACATGTAGTCCATTTCGATATACATTCCTTTTTAAGTTTGACATTAAAACTTTAAAAAAAAACGTCAAGACTAATTATGGTCGAAGACAATTCACAAAGTTCTTTACGCAAAGTAGGTTGTCCAATGAAAATTTCATATTTCTTTCAACTTTGCGTAATAAGCCCATGAAAGATATGTGATCAGTAAGCGAAAATGTTTTAGTTTAAGAAAAATAAGCGTGGAAATAATTTGCATAATTCTGAAGGTCTTTCCGTTAAATGGCAATGAGATCATCCATATCTCTTTGCATCATTCACAACCATGACAGAATTTACCAATATTTAAGAGCTTCAGCATTATAGCATCCTCGACCCAAAGCTTATATTATTGTTTGAAATTGATTTATTGGTTGTTTACCATGTAAATCCTTGTTGGCATCCTGGCTGAATATTGTTGTCATATGAGGCAATCTTATACATTAAGCTTGACCACCCTCAAGGTACTTCTGCAGGCATCGCTTATGAAATGACTACCCCCGGAAGTGCCCACAGATATTTAAGACGAAATTTTGGGCAAAGAAGTCAATGAAATGAAGACTCGGGGATTTGCACAGCTGGATCGATGATGTTCATATAAACTTCTTCTCTCCTACCGCTATCCCTACATTAAGGGGTCGGTTGCCTGATGCGCCTTCTCCACTGCCTTCTATCAAAGGCATCATCCTCCACCAAACCTCTTCTCTCCATATCTCCCTTCACTTTATCTCTCCATCTCATTCTCTGTCTCCCTCTCGATCTTCTTCCTTTAACAGGTTCCTCTCAAGCCCTCTTCACTCTCTCCTCATCATCCATCCTCAACACATGCCCATACTATCTTAATCGTGACTCTCTTATCACCTCTGTAATCTTTACTAAGCCTGCCCTTCTTCTTATTTTATCATTTTCCAATCTCTCAAGCAGCGATATTCCCATAATCCAGCTCAGCATTCGCATCTCTGTTCTCTCAAGCTTTACTTCCTCTTTTCTTCTTAGAGCCCATGCTCATTGCAAACTACCCCTAAAAAAATAGCTGAAATTCTTGTGGTACAAAAGTACAAAAGGCCTTCGATATAGCCAAGCCAACTCTATAAGTTATACGGTAACACGTTCACACGTTCAGAGAACACAAAGAACACAATTGGACAATGTAACATAACAAACTTGATAACAAGAGGTGTTAAATCGCCACATGCTTTTATTGTTTACGTTCTCCTGAGGAGTTGAAACTGAGGCCCCCAGCCCAGATATGTAACTTTTTCCGAGCAAAATAGACGGATTTCTGTTATTTATGTTCACGTCACCAGCACCTAACGAATTCGACCTACGAAGGAGAACCTGTTTCCAGGATTCATTAACCGAGACTGAAGAAGACTCTACTTGCCTTGTATTCAAAACAGGGGATTTACTTATATAATTCCTTTCCAAATCTTGAAGTTTGGGCATTCACGTCAGCTATGCCTATGCAGCTAAGTGTTAATTTCCATCCTCTGTATACAAGGTTTGGGAATATGGAATGGAGTACAAAATTTGGGCAAAAGGCCAAGCGCTAGGACCTAAGAGGTCATCAGCGATGAAAGGGAAATTGAAAGTAAAAGTTTTAAAAATGTTACAGGAGGGAAAACTTCGCAGTTGCATAATATTAGAAAAATTGTAAGGAGAGGGTGGGAATTAAGATTGAAGAAAGAGGTATATGAACGGAGGGACGGTAAAAGTAATGAAAGGGGTGGCGGGTAGGAGCCGAAGGGACTCTGCACTATTCCACTACGGGGCACGCAAGGCTTAGGTCACATGAGTCAATCGGGTTGTTCATGAAATATTTATGGGCCAAGGGTCAAATGAGTTTGACCAGTCGAAGACAAGATAGAATTACTTCAACATTACCCTATTATTGATATGCTTGAATTTGCTGCTATCAGATTCATTACTCCTTAAAACGCTATGCTAACATAGCAAGATTTACATAAACTACAGATACATTAAGAAATTAAAATCATATTTGTTTGCACATCGTTGTAAGTGATACATATAATGCATAGCTCCATATGATTATATGGCATGTGGCCTACATATACATGTAAAATATGTGAGGTACGTGATACATGAAATACATTGCAATCTATGAACATTTATGTAGATTATAAAACTTATGCTGTGTATTAAATACACATAATTAACGAACTACACATAAAGCATAAGACATTTTAAAGTCTTCAAATACGCATAATGCATGTATTGCATGTCAGTTATAATATGCATGTGATACATAGAATACATGACATGAATATCATGAAATTGAAGTGCCAAACCGACGAGATTTTAAGAAATACTTGTACCTATATTATGTCTTGTACATGTGTAATATATATAGTGTGTAAACGACTGTTATTTTTTCACTAAATAGGTAATTTCTAGCCTCAGTTCAAAGTACAATTTAAAAAAAGCTTTTACTGAATTTTGGTTGTTTCCTTTGAAGGGAATCAAAGAAAAGATTTATGAATCTCAGACTAACTGTATTCGTACCCATACTGTTAGTGATCTATCTATTTGTGATTAACCTTAGTGACTTGTAGATGCGCCTGCTCTCTTGAACGTGCTGGCTTGATACATTTGTCTAAGACTGTGCTATTTAGTGTAACATATTGTTACAGGAGATAAAACTCCTTGACTTGGGCCAAAACTGATTATTATTATTATTATTATTGACGTTTCAGATAGAGCTTTCCACAATCCTCTAAAGGCGAATGAAGCCAGGGGTACATTTATGCTCTACAGAAACGTAAAGGAAAAATGAACTTTGGACGACTGCTGTACAATTTACTTGCCATTAACGTTATTATTATTTCTGACCATGACCTTCCCTCAAACAAACTTCACTGAAAAAAAAATAACCGTTTGGATGCCGTTGAATTTGTAATGCAGTTTCTCAGTCTCTCAAACGGGTTCCTTCTAGCCACCAGGTAAATTATGTAGCAGCTGCCTTAAGTTCATTTATTCCTTGACTTTTCGGTAGAGCTCTCGATCATTTTTCAAAAAGCAACGAAGTCAAGGATGATGATTTAGAGTCAGCCAGCAACTAGCCGGTACGGGTGTAATGGTAATCGCTTCATAGCAAAGAAAGATAAAGGAAAGGAAAACGCATCTTCGAGAAGTTCTGCAGCAAGGAGGCATTCGCGCCCGTGTTGGAGTCGCCTGTTCTCATGATTGTTCTGGAATCGTTGGGCGTGTTGGGGAACGCAACAGGCGCCGAAGTGTCGTGAGGAACGCCACGATTTCTGATGCAATACATCGTCTAGATTCTTCTAAGAAGTTTCGGTAATCTCAGGAGTCTGTGACGTTTGCCGTAGGCCCTGCCCCCAGGTCACCGTATAAATACGGCTGACGGAGAGTGAGAGATCATCAGTAAGAGCCACAGATCAGATTATCAGTGAGAAATCAGCAGCAGAGATCATCAGTAAGAGGCCACAGATCAGATTATCAGTGAGAGATCAGCAGCAGAGATCATCAGTAAGAGCCACAGATCAAATTATCAGTGAGAGATCAGCAGCAGAGATCATCAGAGAGTGATAAGAGAAGAAGGAACCGACGAAAGATCAAAGAGAAAAAGGCGCTCGAGAGTTTAATCGGGATCTGGTCAAGTCGTCCTGGGATCTAGTCAAGTCGTCCGGGAGTGGACGACCGAGGCATTCCAACGTAGAGCAAGACTTCGGGGAAGAAACGTTCTACAAGAGGTTTTGAGGAATTCCGCCCTTCAAGTATCAAGAATAGACATTGTTTTCTGCAATACGGTGTCAAGAAGACGTCTGAAGTATAGTTCTCCTTTTGTGAAGCCATCGCTTCGAGCATTGATTTCCGTCAGCTGAAACTTGCCAGCAAGTATTAAGATTTCCTCACTGTTCCCCCAGTTCATGCAGTGTAAGATTTTACCTTTTTTATGTAAATAGGAGATACCATTCTGCATTTATCTTTGTTAGTAAGCTTGTAAATAAACCTTTGTTCTGTTAGTGTTTCTTTCTATATTCGTATCCCCAGTTTCAACTGTTGGTGTTGAATTTTTTTTTTTTTTTTATCATAATATCGAACTTGGAGCGGACCTCTCACGGGCCGTAACAACGGGCTCTTTCTCCCAGAGCAGCCCGTAAAACCAGGGATAGGCCACATTTCTGTTAGCGGGCTTACGGAAATTTTTGGCGATTTTTGATTGGTTGTCAAAGCTGCAGGGTTGGGGGCTCTTCCTATTGGCTGGGAGCGGAATGACTCATCTTGGTATTATTATATTATTTTAATTATTATTTTTTTATTATTATTATTATTTATTATTATTATTATTTATTATTATTATTATAAATAAATAGGGAGGTAACAGAGCAACGGAAAACGATACAAGAATTAAGGATTGCCACGTCTTCGTGTTATTGGGCTTGTAAACGAATGTGTGTTTGTGTGCATATGAGGACATGCATACTTGTACTGTTGCTCGGAATAATAAAAATATATTCTCTCTCTCTCTTGCTGGAAAATATACAAGATCACTTCGCTGCATTTCCTAACTTTTACATTCCATGCATCAAAACAATGGTTGGACAGCCATGACGTGACAGGGCTTACCAAAACCTTATAATTGTGTGGCTGCCATGGCAGAGGGTACAGTAGCTTCCGTGTATTTTTAGCTGATAATATACCTTATTATAGATGCCTTGTGCTTTCAGGTATAATAAGCCTTATTGCAATTAAGAGGAAGGTCCTGACCTACCTGCAGATGTCGAAGGACATTTGTGAGAACTACCTGACAATAGCCAAGTCACAATGAATGTTGAAGAGAGGGCACAGGATTCCCTCGAGCTACGAGGACTGAATGGGCTACATAGTACAATAGGTGCGCCTAAGGGCTAGAGACTTAATGCCGCTGTGAGGGGTTAGGCTGATGTTACATATTTCTCCTTCTTCTGACCTTTGATGTTACTGTGCTTTTACGGGCCTTCGTTCTGCAAAACAAAAGCTCATCGTTGTCTGAACAATGGTCTGGGGACAACGGTATTACCACCGAACGGCATAGTGATGCTTTAAAGCATTCTTCTTGGGGCCATGACCATGATTCGGTGTTGTTAGATTATCATTTATTGTCAAGCTTCTCGGATAACCATAACCGAAAAGAAGGGTTAAATCAAAACCAAGGACATGGGAAAATATAACTGACCCCCGTAAACTTATCTTTATATAATTTTCAGTGACGTGAACTTCCGTTGGCGTTCCCACGCTCTCCAGCTGGCTCGACCTTTTGATTATATCATGGTCGAGTTGATGATAATGCCCTTTACTACGCATGAGAGAGAGAGAATGGCCTCTGTAATCTCCTTCTGGGTCGTCGGAAATCCGAATCTTACGTCTTATCCTTTGTAGGCAATAAAATCTTTCTAATGAACACCAAGGTCCAAAGAAAAGACACCTTGATGAACACCATGTTCTTTGGAATTTTGAATTTCAAGCCAGTGACCCCTGTGGGCTTACTCTATATGAACAGGGCTCATCTCATGAATAATAATAATAATAATAATAATAATAATAATAATAATAATAATAATAATAATAATAATAACAGGGTGATACATGCCAATAGACCAGACTTGACGCGGATTGGCAAAATCAAGGTGTCACTCATTGATGTCGCAATACCATGGGACACCAGAGTAGATGAGAAGGAAAAAGAAAAAATGATAAGCATCAAGACCTGAAAATAGAAATAAGAAAAACATGGGATATGCCAATGGCAATTGTACCCATAATCATAGAAACAAGAGTCAAGAGCCCTGAAAAGGAACCGGGAAAAACTAGATGCAGAAGTAACTCCAGGACTCGTGCAGAAGAGTATGCTATCAGAAACTGCGCACATAGTCGAAGGGGATGACTGAGGTAGTAAAAAAAAAAAAAAAAAAAAAAAAGAAAATAACATCCTTTGATATTTAAGTATTCTAAGAAGATTGACATAATTTCTTATTTGCAGATATACGTCGATTATCAACTAAGGACGCTTAACTTGAATCTTACTGCAAATAGATTCAAGTGCAGCAGCAGTTATCAGAATATGAACTAGACTCAGCAATTTTCTGATAAAGGAAGACTGAAATAGATATGTAAAGAAAAGAACTACATCCAGTACTGAACGAGACCTTCCGTGCGTGTCTCTCTCTCTCTCTCTCTCTCTCTCTCTCTCTCTCTCTCTCTCTCTCTCTCTCTCTCTCTGTGTGTGTGTGTGTGTGGGTCTAAAAGCGGCTAGTTTGAAGGGCACATGAAAACAAGTAAAAGGACTTGATAATTTTATCTGGTCAAGAAACGAAACTCTGCCTCCCCCCCCCACACACACACAAATTTTGTCATTACATTTAATGTTTTTTCTTAATTTGTTATTTTCCAAGTTATCTAGAACACAATCTACAACGTTTAAAAACTGGGAAAGACATCGAGTTTGTTATAGTTCTACTACTGTCCTCTGGGTTGTTATCAGTCAATAAAGAGGACTCTATGCATCTGATTGGTCCTTTGAAGGATTAATATGTTAGTGCTTATATTTATTGTGGTTATCGAATACATGTCATTTTACAGTTTAGAAGAACCTAAACTGATCTGACCAAAAGTGATTGCCATCCAAGATCACCTAGAATAATTTGGAATCTGTCATCGAATATAACTACGCGCAAATTTGTATTGTAATTGTAAGCGATTTAATGAGAGAAAACACAGAAATGCTTTGCCATTCCATAAGAATTAACGAGAGGGCGATGTCGCAGATAATGTCAGTTCGCCATAACCACTACTGCTCGTCTTTTCGGGCATCACTGTCTCGAGGAAGAGCAAGGCATCCTTTAGATTGTCCAGAGTCCTTTTTATGCTTATTATAATGAGCAGTTTGATTCAGTCGACTCTATTTTTCTCAGGAAAGGATCCAGAAATTACAGAAAACAATTTACTGTAAAATGCGAGGACTCACCAGAAGTAAGAGCAAAATTCAGAAAATTGTAGATCGCCGTCATTTCTCAAGGGCTGTTAGAGACACAGACTACTCGGGGACCGGTTTGTAATTTTATGATTTCGATCGCCTTCATTTGACGTCTTATGCTTCAACTTTGCAAAATAAAAAGGATTTTTCCCTCTCACAATCCGACTTCCAACTCGTTGGTGATGACGAGCAGCGGACATCTACATGAGGTGGCGCATTTGCACTATATTCACCAGCAAAGAAATTTGCGATAACGTCACGAAAGCTACTTACAAATATATTTGTTTTTCGTGTTCAAAATGTAATAACAGTAACGCTCGCTGACGTAATACACCGTCATGGACCGAGGTAACTATGACCCGGGCACTAATCAATTCAGTTTTTAAGACGCATAAAAAAATGTCAATTATAATTCCTGAAATTAAGCCAACTTCTCGTATTTCTAGATTCTGCTGAGACCCAGTTACCATGCTTGAGGCGGTCTAGGATAGGATGGCGACACTTGTTTTATCAGCGACATTCAGGATAATCTTTATTAGAACTTTGGGCTGTTATAGAAGCCGAATCTAACACTATATATTGGATGTATGAAGTTCATTTATACAGTATTATTTATGTTATAGCGATTAAGTACAAGGCTACTTTTTCTTCTTTGTTTTTAAGAGCTTTACGTATCTGCAGTCCTGAATTTATTAAGGAAGATTTTGAAAATATTTTTACAATCCTTGAGAAATTAAAATATCCTAAATATTTTGTTGAATTTGTTTAGCGGGAAGCACAAAGAACATTTTATCTTATCAGTAACAAGCAGAGGGGATTTCAACATTCAAAAAGTACTTATTTTGCCTTACAGTAATCTTCAAAGGAGAGTTCCAAGTTTTTGGACGAATTCTAGTATCAGAGGTGTTTTTAAACTTTCAGATACTTAGAGTTTCTCATAGTTACTTTTATAAGGTTCCTTTGCATGAATTGCAAGTGTTCTTATATAGGAAAATCTGGCAATGGACTGGAAACAAGAATTAAACAACACATATACTGTTTGAGAACGGGACAAATGTCGAATGATTTTTTTTACAGATTAATAATTTTAATCCCAGGATTCACTGACAGCTGCTTGGGAGAGGTTGCCTAAAGTTGTTTTATATTATAACGATTTAACTTGAAGAAATGCAATCGAATAAAATTGAATTAAATATCACAGTGACTTACTAAATGTAAACCAGGGTATATACAAACTTGATGCATTTCTTGTTAACGAGATTTAAAAGCTTGTTTCTTTTTAATTAATTAATCACCTGTTGTCTATACCTGGCTTTAACTTGCTACAATGATTTTGAATATTGTTTTGTTTAATTGACATATAACTATATATATAACTATATATATATATATATATATATATATGTGTGTGTGTGTGTGTGTGTGTGTGTGTGTCTGTGTGTGTGTGAATATATATATTATATATATATATATATATATATATATATATATACATATATATATATATATATATATATATATATATATATATGTAGTATATATATATATATATATTATATATATATATATATAGTATATATATATATATATATATATATATATATATATATAGTATATATATAGATATATATATATATATATATATATATATATATATATATATATATATATATATATATATATCTATATATATATATATATATATATATATATATATATATATATATATATAGATATAGATATATATATATCTATATATACTATATATATAGATATAATATATATACTATATATATATATATATATATGTATATATATATATATATATATATATATATATAAATTATTGGTCACAAACACCAGATCTATGCAAATAAATGAAACTGCAATGAACTTCTAACGCCTTCTGTTCCTTAACGTTTTGAGTGAGTTTTCCACAAAATCCTCTATCTGATTAATGTTGCAGGCCTAACCAAAAAAGCTCATGCTGCCTTTTCTGTTCTCCAATGTATTTGCAAAGACGTGGTATTTGTGATTAATGATTTATAAGTATGTCTAAAACTACCTGGCCAACCCAGCGCTGCCTGGGCAAACTGTGAATGACAACTGATAAACGCCCTCTCTCTCCTCCCAAACCCCTTCTACTCTCTCTCTCTCTCTCTCTCTCTCTCTCTCTCATTCCTGTTAAGATAGTTGCTCCCGTTACGTTGCCCAGCATTTTTTTATATTTTTAATTTCACAATTTCTCACCCTGTTCCTTTTGAGGCTGAACTTAGACTTGAAGGATATCGGGAGAGTGTCTGTTCATTTCAGCAACCTCAAAAACTACGGATTAGACACTAATATCTGTCATTTTTTACATTTTATTTTTCATCTCTTCTCACCCACCCCTTCCTATTGGGGCTGAACTTGGACTTGTAGGGACATTGGGAGTGTCACTATTCATCTCAGCGGCACTGAAAACTATAAATTCAACACTTACATCTGTTGATTTCAGTTATTTTTATATGTCACCCTTTCTTTTGCCTTAGCAATCTGAAGACAATCCTTCTTGGAGTTTCTGAAGCAAGTGGCAGATTCCAAAGTCAAGAGTCCTCTGCCATTTGAGGTAGGTGGGGTCTTTTGCCCTTTGAGGCAGGCAGGGTCATCTGCCTTATGTGGCAAGCAGGGTCCTCTGCCCTTTGAGGCAGACGGAGTCCTCTGCCCTTTGAGGCAGACGGAGTCCTCTGCCCTTTGCAGTATGTGGGGTCTTCTGCCCATTGAGGCAGGCAGGGTCCTCTGCCCTTTGCAGCAGTCGGGGTCCTCTGCCCTTTGCGGCAGGCGGGGTCATCTGCCCTTTGTGGCAGTCGGGGTCCTCTGCCCTTTGAGGGAGTGGGGTCTTCTGTCCTTTGAGGCAGGTGGGGTCCGAGTGACCTTGAAAACACGGATTAGACTTTAATGTTTGTAATTTTTGACATTTTCTTTTTTACCCCTTCTAACCCCACCTTCCTATTGGGCCGAACTTGGACATAAAGGGCATAGGGTGTTTCACTGTTCATGTCAACGACCTGGAAAACTGTGGATTACGCACTAATATTTGTAGTTTTCAGTTATTTTTACATGTCACCACCTTCCCACCTCTTCTCATATTGGGACTGAAGTTGGACTTAAAGAACATCAGGAGTATCACTATTCATCTCAGCAACCTTGAAAACTATGGATTAGACACTAGTATCTGTCACTTTTGGTTATTTTTGCATGTCACTACATTCCCAGCCCCTTCTCACCACACTTCTGTTGGGGCTGAACTTGGACTTAAAGAACTTCGGGAGTGTCACTATTCATCTCAGCAACCTCCCTGAAAACTATGGATTAGCCACTAATATTAGATGTTTTTGGTTATTTTTACATGTAACACCCATCCCACCCACTTCTCACCCGACTCTCATTGGGGCTGAACTTGAACTTAAAGGACATTGGGAGAGTCACTTCATATCTCAGAAACCTCAAAAACTATGGATTAGACACTAATATCTGCCTTTTTCGGATTTTTTCATATCTACCAGTTCCCACCCGCTTCTAACGCCATTCTATCAGGGACATCTAAAACTATGAATTAGACACTAATATCTGTCGTTTTTGGTTATTTTTACATGTCACCCCCTTCCCCCCCGCCCTTCCTATCAGGGCTGAACTTGGATTTAAAGGGCTTCAAGAGTAACTATTCTTCTAAGCAACCTCGAAAACTATGGATTAGACACTAATATCTGCCGTTTTTTTGGGGGGGTTATTTTTCATGTGGAATAAAGGAATTATCAATATATAATATCAACGATCTGTTCTCGCTTGTCACTTGCCCTGCATCTTTCTGGGTGGATGGGTCCTGGCAGGACCTGGTTCCTGCTCCTCAGTCCACTGAGGTCACTGTGGCCACTGGTGAAGTGTGATGGATTTCCGGCCCCCTCCTCTAAGGCAGAACAGGTAAGTGGGATGCCCTCCACAGCTGGCAGTGTGGTGTAGACCTTGGTAGTGTTCAGGGTAATGTCTCTGTCTGAAGTGCAGAAATACTGCTTACAGTTTCAATATGGATTTTGCTTCTGTTTTTTAGCTCTTTCTAAAGCGTCCCTTGTCCGTTTGTTGTGTAAAGTGCTGTGATTCTTTTCCGCCTTGCGGTTCTAAGAATCTGTTGGTGATGAGTCTATGGTTATACTGAAATCATTTGCTCGTTTTTTTCTTTTTTCTTTTCTACAGCACTTATGGTTATTGTTCAATGACAGATACCTTTAAAAAAATCCAGTCAGATATCTGTTAAACCTCAAATTCCCGTGGAAGAGTACAACCCGTGTCTCTGCGAATTCGTCAGAGAGAAGCTAGATAAGGTAAGTCAACGTTTCTTCCCAAACTAGCTTTTGGTAGAAAAACGTCTTGCGAAGAGCTCCGAAGGGTACATTTGTTTTCTTGGCTCTGTATTCTTGTTTTTCATCTTTCTTTGCCTACATTAGCCTATACCTTGGCCTTCACTGCTTATGACTGAAAACTAGGAATTCTTTTCTGTGAAGTCTATTTTTGCATGTCACCCCCTTCCCATCCACTCTTCCTATCAGGGCTGAGCCTGGACTCCGGGAGTGTAACTATTCTTCTCAGCGACCTCGAAAACCATGGATTAGACCAGTGGTATTCACTAATTTTTGCAAGAGAGTCACTTTAATAGACTACATTCACTCTGAGAGCTGCACCTCAAGAAAAAACCCATCATTTTCCTACATAATGTTATATAATTACAGTAGGATACTTACACCTCTACCAGTACTTTAATGATGTGATGAGTGGAAATGTGCCAATTCCATTTTTACTTTTTTCATGGAATACTTGTAATTTGTAACTGCAATCCTTGTTAGACAGTCAAAATGTGCACTGGTCAGTCGGTTTCTTTGCTACCTTTTCACAATGTTAATTGTCGAAAATGCTGACTAGCATGTGTATGTACTAACGAAAAATGGCATTACTTTTTGCACACATTTCTTCAGAGCTGCATAATCTGTATCAGAAACCATGTTCCAAAAGTGGTAGACAACGGTATGTCGTTTGCTTTAAGTTCAACTATCTCTACGATACTGGGGATGTCTGCACTCTTCTTCATCAGACCAACAAGTCCCTTTTCTTTCCCCTTCATACTAAGAGCGCCATCAGTGCACACTGATACTAGATTTTCCCACTTTAAGTTGTTCTCACTAAAATAAAGGTTTGAAGCTCTGCCTTGCAGTGGTAATAAGCACAACAGTTCTTCTTGAAACGAGTCCTCTTTAGGATACCGAACCCATACACAAAGGTGAGCTACATCACAAATATCTGTACTCTCGTCTACTGCCATGCTCAAACAGGGTGAAACCGATAAATCTGACATTAACTGACCACCAATCTCTTTAATTCTTCTCATTTCAGTTGTGTCTGACAGCTGAAGCCCTTTTATTTGCTTGATAATAGCATCTCTGTTGCTGAATTCAGTGTGCATTATTTCTGCTGAAGCCATAAAACACAGAGGAACGGTAGCAGTTACTGAGCAGTAACTACGGCTTCGTTGCCCATTGAAATTTTAAAATATCTTTCAAGAAAAAAGTCTTGGAAGTTTTTTATTAACATTTTTACGTACAAAATAATGTAAAAAAATTTTCGAGGTCAGGATTTTGGTAATAATTGATTTATATATTTCCTGGATGGAGAGCCGCCAATCAAGCTGTCATGAGACGCATGCGGCTCGCGAGCCGTACAATGAATACCACTGGATTAGACACTAATATATGACGTTTTTTGGTTATTTACATGTCACCCCTTCTCACCCCACTTCCTATCAGGGCTGAACTTGGACTTGAACGGCATCGGAAGTGTCACTCTTCATTTCAGGAACCTTGAAAACTATGGCATGGACACTAATGTCTTCATTTTCTGTTAATTTTACATGTCACCTGCTTCCCACCCACTCAATATTGGGGCTACACCTTGATAAGTATTTTGAAGCAATGCAATCAGCACCTATACCTTACATTTCAAATTTGAACCGAATCGGCCCATTTTCTTTTTAAAATATAAGAAAGTTCCATTCGCGGGGGCCGGGATGGTTAGAAGTAATAACATTTTATGAGATTACATATATTTTTAAGAAAATCCAATTGACCTATGTTCGAGCCCCATGCTAGCTTTACCTCTGTGCCAAAGTTCAACTGATACGCTCTCTTGGAACAAACCGACAAACTAACAGACATGTTTTCTCATTTATATAATAAGACAGATATAATGTAATTTAATTATATATATATATATTATATAGATATATATATGTATATATATATATATATAATATATATATATATATTATACTATATGTATTTTTATTATATATATATATATATATTATATATATCTTATATATATATATATATATACATATATATATATATATATATATATATAATATATATATATATATTATTATATATATATATATGTCTATTATATAAATGGGAAAACACGTCTGTTAGTTTGTCGATTTGTTCCAAGAGAGCCTATCAGTCGAACAACGATAAACTGACTGACTTTGACGATCAGAATCCTTCCCAGGGAAAAAACAATTATCATTTATAATACCCCTTGAGCTTAAGTAATTTCCAAGGTATAGTGAATTGGATATTAAAATTTTGTGGCCTGTTATCTATGACTACAAAAAATGCAAAGGTTGAATAAATGACAAGGACACACGAACACACGAACACATATATATATATATATATTTTATACAACCTTTGCATTTTTTGTAGTCGTAGATAACAGGCCACAAAATTTTAATATCCAATTCACTATACCTTGGAAATAACTTATGCTCAAGGGGTATTATAAATGATGAGTGCTTCTTCCCTGGGAAGGATTCTGATAGTCGAAGTCAGTCAGTTTATCGTTGTTTCTGAACCAGGCAAAAGTTCGAATTCTCCTGGGGACGGAGCAATCACCAATTCCCCTGGATATAAGTTATTCATAAGGCATAGTGAAATAGATATTCAATATTTGCGAATATATATGAATATATATATATATATATATATATATATATATATATATATATATATATATATATAAGTATATTTTTCCTAGTCCCAAAGACGTCTTTAAGCTCCCGACTGATTACTGATTCTCACTCTTGCATGCGCCTGAAACGCTTTCTCCTTCCATGGTAGAATTTGACCCAAGAACCGTTGGCTCCAGCAGTGATATAACAGGAAGATAGGTATATATATATTTTCTGCTCTTTACCCTTGCCAGGAATGAGCCCAACTAACAAGTAACTGTGTCGTATTGCTGATAACGTATTAGCGACCGGATAGTATCGTTTCCGAGGTCGCCAAGATTATTATAAAGGATGAGATGCATTTTTGTGAAAAAAAATTAGTGGATATTTATATTCCTCAGTCCTAAAATTCCGGTAATAAAATCAACATGGTTTTAAAAAGTATAAGTACAAATTTTATAACTACTATATGTGACCATTCATTCCCGCCGTCCTCCTTTCTGGGTGGATGGGTCCTGGAAGGACCTGGTTCCTCCTCCTCAGTCCATCGAGGCCACTGTGGCCATTGGTGGAGTGGGTTGGATTTCCGCCCCTCTCCTCTGAGACAGAACAGGTAAGTGAGACACCCACAATCCACAGCAGCTGCCAGCAGTGCGGTGTAAACCTTGCTAGTGTTCAGGGTAAGGCTGTAATGTCTCTGTTTGGAGTGCAGAGGTGCTGCTTACAGTTTCACCATGGATTTTGCTTCTGTTTTTAAGCTCCTTTCTAAAGCGTCCCTTATGCGTTTGTTGTGTAAAGTGGTGTGCTGTGATTGTGTTTTGAAATGTTATTCAATCTTTCCGAAATTACGATTCTTTTCCGCCTCGCGGTTCTAAGAATCTGTTGGTGATGAGTCTATGGTTATACTGAAAACGCTCGCTCGTTTTTCTTTTCTACAGCTCTTACAGGTATTGTATCGGGTGTTGTTCAGTGACAGATACCTTTGACACAAACATTTTCTTTTACAAAAATCCAGTCAGATAACTGTTAAACCTCAAATTCCCGTGGAAGAGTACCTACAACCCGTGTCTTGTCTCTGCAGAGAAGCTAAATAAGGTAAGTCAACGTTTCTTCCCAAACCGGTTTATGGTAGAAAAACGTCTTGCGAAGAGCTTAGAAGGTATACTACATTTGTTTTCTTTGCTTATATTGGCCTATAACTTGGCCTAATTCATATTTTGAAAAATAACAAAGTTAATTAAAACAATAATCCAGTTTGATATTTAAAAATTGTTTACAAACAAATTTACACAAACGCCAGTTAAAATGCTGAAATCTGAAAAAGATGAAAATCGGCCTATTGTAACCACTTATCTCGGTTGTGCGTGTGTGAATGTGATCGTCTGGGGGTATGTGCCACTAGGTTTATTGACCAAAATGACTTTTCATTTCACTTTTTAACAGTCCAAAGTGAACACTTTCTCTCCGTCTTTTGTTAGTATGTTGACTTCCATGTTCCTTTCTCTCTCTCTCTTTCCTTACAGGATGTCGGAGTCCTTTCACTTCTGATTTAGGTTTATATTTTTCTTTATGGTAGTAGAGCACTCTCTCTCTCTCTCATACACACACACACACATACACACACACACGCGCGCACACACACACACACACACACACACATATATATATATATATATATATATATATATATATATGTATATATGTAGATACATACATGCATACATATATGTAAATGGTTGTAATGTATTTAGGGACTTGCACGAATGCATAACGGTACCATTGTTATCCATTTATGTTATGAAACCCGTCCAACAGGATAATTACTCCTGAAGAAAAATATACAAATGGTTTCTGCTAGGTTCGTTCGTTTGTTCTATGATTACTTAACGCTTCACTCACTACTGTCATTCACATTTCAGGAAGTTTAATCAGTTTGACGTTCCTGACTTATGGCAAGTTATAGCAAACTTCAGCTCACGAGCCTTTGTGAAGTTTTGATTGCCAGTATTTGACGTTCCTCCCCAACACTTCTGCGGACATGCTGACGATAACAATCGTGACTTTTCAAAACACAGTGACAGAAGCCCAAGGCCATGTTCGTTTTACCGAGAGAGCTTTTCTTCTACTTCCCTCTCAGCAAGGTAAACTACCTCGGTTCTAAGAACGCAACGTGTACAACGCTTACCACGCGTTGCCTCGATGTGGGGCGACTGCCTTTCGCAGAACAGTTCGTCAGTCACGTATTAATAAGACTTTTTCCTCTTCCCGATCAGTTTTTTATTTATTTATTTATTTATTTATTTACATCGTGAGACTCTCCCGGATGCAAGATTTGTTTTTCTTTTCGTTTCACCTTATTTTGAGCCTTTCGTGAGCATTAGGATTGATTTTATTTATTTACATAGTAATCTATTAATTTCTTTTAGTCTGTCTGCTTTGATTTCTGGTTCAAGGCGGTAGGTAATTTGCTAGTAAAATCAAACATGATCATCGTCAGCGGGTTTTGCCGAAGTTCGAAAAGGATATCAAGTATTGGCGATCAGAACTTCAGGAAGCTCGGGAGCTGAAGTTCGTTGTAGCACTCTAAGAATCAGGAATATTAAAGTGTACTTGAAGTCTGAATTATAATAGCGAGTTGAGGGAGCCTAAAGTAATTATAAAGCAGAAACGAACAACGACCATCACCGAGAACAGGCGAACTGGCAGAAACGCAAAGATACGATGTATATGATGTAGGTCTGTTTGCAAGGTAATTATTCCTTTACAAAAAAGCGGGGTCACAAAAAAGCGGGGTCTCAATATCAGTTTTTAATGTATATTCAATGAAAACATAACTTTCAATCCATATTAATGCTCTACGGGAGATTACACTAGCACTAATACATTACTTTTTATTTTTTCTAACAGGACTAAATATTTTTTTTCGCTTGAAACTTAGGGTACTGAGAACATAAAATCACATTAGGGTAATATCTCTCTCTCCTTAATCGTAAAGCATTCTTCAAATTCCCAAAAGTTCTCGTATTATCTATGAAATCATTAAGAGGAACATATTGAAATAAAAGTTGTTCTGGATTTACGAATACGTTCTTCATAGCCTTTTATCCACTTCATTGTAAGTGCTATAAACGGTATACGAATACGTTTTTCATAGCCCTTTCTAGAATTTGTTATAAGTTCCATAAGCAGTATACTAATATGTTCTTCATATCTTTTAAAGAATTCATTATAGGTTCTGTAATAAATTCTAAAAACAGTATACGAATATGTCCTTCAAAGCCTTTTGCAGAGTTTATGAAGTCTAAAAACTGTATGAATATGTCCTTCAAAGCCTTTTATAGAGTTTATGAAAAGTCTAAAAACAGTATACGAATATGTCCTTCAAAGCCTTCTGTAGAGTTTATGAAAAGTCTAAAAACACTGTACGAATATGTTCTTCAAAGCCACGTATCGAATATGTACATGTTTTGCAAATGCAATTATAATCTTTACAACTATTTATAGAAGTGATGTAAGTTCTACAGATACGATTATATTTTTTGCAGCCCGGGACCGACGAAAGAAGAGGAACCGGGAAAGAAGGGTCAAATTAGTCCAACATGGGTGACAATCCAGCGTTCGAAAAACAGGAGGAGGTAAGATATAACATTCATTCTTATTAACTGTTTTTCATTTAACGATTTGTATTTTACAGGTATCTCAGCATAATAATAATAATAATAATAATAATAATAATAATAATCTCAGGCTGTTGATTACTGTCGTTGTGGTGATCAGTTGCTGGATGATGACCTCCAAGTACCTGACCATCTTTCCCTTCAATTGGGTTGAATACTTGGTTGCCGGACGAAGCTCCTCTGTTGCCAGAGGTTCCATTTACGTCGTTGTCGTTTATTCCTTCATTTCTTTCCATCATTGCTGAGTTTTGCTATTTAACCCATAGCTGGACCCTACCCCATCAGGGATAGGTACTCATTTACAGCTGAGTAGACTGAGGAAATTATGGTAAAGATCCTTTCCCAAGGGATCAACGCCGAGGAGAGCGGTCACCCATCCAACGACTGACCAGCCCCAATGTTGCTTAATTTGACTTAAGCCCATTGACGACCTAACCCCACTCCTCTGAAAATAGAAATAAGAAGGATATGGGATATGCCGGTGGAAATCGTACCCATAATCATAGGAGCACTAGGCACGATCCCAAGATCCCTAGAAAAACTAGAGGCTGAAGTAGCTCCAGGACTCATGCAGAAGAGTGTGATCCTAGAAACGGCACACATAGTAAGAAAAGTGATGGACTCCTAAGGAGGCAGGATGCAACCCGGAACCCCACACAATAAATACCACAGTCGAATTGGAGGACTGTGATAGAGCCATAATAATAATAATAATAATAATACTAAAAACACTGCACTGGGCTCCCAATAGAACTACAGCTGCAATAATTATGGAAGTGTTGATATTTTCTTCAACACTGCGAAACGTTTTGTGAAAACTGACGAAATAAACACAAGACTAAAACATTCATCTTAGCTGTGACGTTATATCCTTTGCCGATTGTATTGTTTCCCGCGGCAATGTGTCACTTCAGGGGCGTGGCGTTTTTCTTTTTACTAAAGAATTTCGCACGGTTGCGTTTGGGTGAATACCTCGACGACATTATAAAGTAATACCGTGTATATGGAATGAATGGTCTATTGCTGCTAGTAGTGGAATATATTAATTCATCATTACAAAATGTTCATTTATGTATATTTTTATTTTTAAAATTTTTAAAATGTAAGTCACCAGCTGGCTATTAACATCGAATTCACTCTCTAGTGTATATTACTTATTAATATACACATCTGCCCTGACCAGCATTCCAACCATGCTATTTAGTGTTAGCACAAAGAAGAAAGTATCTTAAAGCACAAACAAATCTTGACAGCTGAGCGCATAAGTTACTGTCACCCATGTTCTAAGCAAGTAAGGCATAGGTTCGAATCCTGGTCGTAGTCGGTATACTTAGATGTAATTTCCTTTGAGTGTAAATTATTACCAGGGTAATGCGATATTAAAGAGGCTTAGGGAGGTCGTCGTTTCTCGCTCAACTGGACCGGCCTCAAGGATGGCAGTCATAGCATTTGGCGTTGTTGATCAAAGTATATTCTTTCAGTCTAGAATTCTGCTGCAGCTTCTTCCGGCACTTGCAATCCTCCTGAAGGTTGCGCCTACAAAGTTATGCGGGAAAAATCTCTTGTAGAGAGGAGAGTATTTTTATGGCCCGTAGAAAGGTAGTGCCATCCGACTGTAGAGATTACTGTTCTTTGAAACGTCTCTACGGCTCTTAGCTGCAACCCTTTTCATTCCTTTTAATGTACATCCGTTCATATTCTCTTTCTTCCATCTTGCTACCCACCCTCTCCTAACAACTACTATTTCATAGTGCAACTGCGAGGTTATCCTCCTGTTACACCTTTCAAACCTTTGTATATATATACTGTCAATTCCTCCTTCAGCGTTGAGTGACCTAGCCATAAGTCCCAGCACTTGGTCCTTGGCCTAAATTCTGTATTCCAGTTCATTCCATTCCAGTATTTTTTTGTTCATTCATGATCATTAGAAAATTATCTAACCCCATCTCTAATTCTCAAGTACCAGTAACACCCACAATTTTTTCATGTATTCTGAACTGAACATTGAGCCTGCTTTCATTGAAGGGCTTTTAGACCTATTCTAATTATAGACTAACCCACACAAATTATGCCAATCTGAGAGCTAGTTGGTTGGTGGATTAAAAATCGCTAATCATTATCGAAAGAGAGAACTAGGTCTTAACTCTCCCAGCTCTGGCGTATCCTAGCGGTTTCCTCAAACTGCGCGTTGCCTCTCTGAAATTTCCCGCGCTTACATAGTGGTATACGCTATAGGATTTCGCTGTTGGTCTCAAAATGCAAGAGTATTAATTGCTGTTTACTTTAATTCAAAAGCCCCTGCTGCATCAAGTATATCGACTCTTCAGTGATGTCGAAGATCATATTTACCTGTAATTGTGGTAGGTATCCTTAGCCTTTCTTCCACATCTGTTTAATTCCTGTCAAAGTTAGTAATTGACCCGAGGGTGATGACTGTCTTACACTCATATATTCGCGTGGTTACCTCCACTGTCTAGACCTAGACCGTGGATACTTCCATGCAACTCGGAAGCAAATTTGTACCAGGATTAATACAGTACTCGATTAATCCTGATCAGTATACCGTTCTTTGTCCACGGCAAAGGAAGTTGTCCATATTTTTCCGTGATATTTCACACACACACACACACACACACACACACAAAGAATCGCGGAGCATTACTGGATGTAAATGAATTATTTTCATACGTTTGTAGATAAAACAAATGGGCTTGGTTATATGTTTGTCATTAAATTGCGAATGAAGAATGGGTCAAGTTAAAAAAATGCCTCTCTCTCTCTCTCTCTCTCTCTCTCTCTCTCTCTCTCTCTCTCTCTCTCTCTCTCTCTCTCTCTTCTAAAAATATAACGAAAAGAAACAGCAATTCGCCGTCTTGGGAAAGTAGAAAATTAGAGTACGTTAAACTATATAGGAACATCAAGTAAACTCCAACAAGGAAAAATAGTGTTAATAAGTAATATCAGAGAAAAGCCAACAATATAAAACTAACTATAATTTTGACCAATGAAAATGTCCTAACCGCAAAGTATAAACACATACACGCACAGTGTGTATGTTCATAATGTTTTAAAAACGGATTGTCAGCTTACGTCTCTCTGGAAGAAAAACAAAACGTATAGATTTTGCTCTTATCAGTCACGTGAACTGAAATGGGGTTGACCTTGAGCGAGACCATCAGGTAGACAGGAATCTGTTAACATTCCTCGACAGATTAGAGAGAGATAGAGACTGTTTTGAAGATAAGGCAACGTAGCGAATATGAGAAATCCGCCTACAAGGTTTGGCAGAGATATATATAGTACCATCACCTCTGGCTCTGCCGAGTCCCAGAAAATTGATAAAATACTGTACGTATGTGATGATGTTTTGGAAAACCGCATCACCTGCGGTGTGGGGAGAGCGTAAGACGCTCATGTTACTGTTAGCTCCTGATAACATTTAGTACAAACAATTATATCTGAGGAATAAGATGAACCGCCCACTCGCCAACTGCTGCTTTTTATTTTTTTATTTTAGATAACCTCTAGTAAAAGCAAGTGAATTGTTATTTATTTTTTTTTTTTTACATTCTTTTGAAATAAAGGGCTCTGGTATCTTTCCCTTCCTTCATGGAAAGCATTAGGTTCATCTTTGTCACGTCCCCAGGATAGGAACCTATGTCTTACACCTCTCTGTCAGGTCATAAGGAGAGGAACCTATGTCTTACACCTCTCTGTCAGGTCATAAGGAGAGGAACCTATGTCTTACACCTCTCTGTCAGGTCATAAGGAGAGGAACCTATGTCTTACACCTCTCTGTCAGGTCATAAGTAGAGGAACCTATGTCTTACACCTCTCTGTCAGGTCATAAGGAGAGGAACCTATGTCTTACACCTCTCTGTCAGGTCATAAGGAGAGGTACCTATGTCTTACACCTCTCTGTCAGGTCATAAGGAGAGGAACCTATGTCTTACACCTCTCTGTCAGGTCATAAGGAGAGGAACCTATGTCTTACACCTCTCTGTCAGGTCATAAGGAGAGGTACCTATGTCTTACACCTCTCTGTCAGGTCATAAGGAGAGGAACCTATGTCTTACACCTCTCTGTCAGGTCATAAGTAGAGGTACCTATTGTCTTACACCTCTATGTCAGGTCATTAAGGAGGAGGAACCTAATGTCTTACCACCTCTCTGTCAGGTCCATTATAAGGAGAGGAACCTATGTCTTACACCTCTCTGTCAGGTCATAAGGAGAGGGGTAACCAATGTATTACACTCCCTCTGTTCAAGGTTCATAAGGAGATGGTTACCTATGTCGTTACACCTTCCTTTTCTGTCAGGTTCATAAGGAAGAGGGTACCCAATGTCTTACACTCCCTCTGTAGGTCATAAGGAGAGAACCTAATGGTCCTTAACCTCTCTGTCAGGTCATAAGGAGAGGTACCTATGTCTTACACCTCCTGTCAGGTCATAAGAGGGAAACCTATGTCTTACACCTCTTGTCAGGGTCAAAGTAAGAAGGTACCTAATGTCTTACCCTCTCTGTCAGGTCTAAGGAGAGGAACCTATGTCACAACCTCTCGGTCAGGTCATAAGGAGAGGAACCATGTCTTAACACCCTCTGTCAGGTCATAAGGAGAGGTACAATGTCCTTACACCTCTCTGTCAGGTTTTTTTTCATTTTATAGGTAGGAGTACCTATGGTTCTTAACAACCTCTCTGTCCAGGTCATAAGGAGAGGTACCAATGCTTACACCTCTCTGTCAGGTAAAAGGAAGGGAACCTATGGTCTTACACCTCTTCTGCAGGGTCAATAAGGAGAGGAACCTATGTCTTACACGCGTCCCCAGGAGGAAAACCTATGTCTTAAACCCATCTGTCACGTACCCAGGAGACGAACATATGTCTTACACCCCTCTGCCACGTCTCGAGGAGAGGAACCTATGTCTTACACCCCTCTGTAATGTCCCTAGGAGAGGAACCTATGTCTTACACCTCTCTGTCAGGTCATAAGGAGAGGAACCTTAGTCTTACACCATCTGCCACGTACCCAGGAGAGGAACCTATGTCTTACACTCCTCCGTCATGTCCCCAGGAAAAGAACCTATGTCTTACACCCCTCTGACATGTCCCCAGGAGAGAAACCTTAGTCTTACACCCTCTGCCACGTACCCAGGAGAGGAACCTATGTCTTACACTCCTCCGTCGTGTACCCAGGAAAGGAACCTATGTCTTACACCCCTCTGACATGTCCCCAGGAGAGAAACCTTAGTCTTACACCCCTCTGTCCCGTCCCAAGGAGATGAACCTATGTCTTACACTTCTTTACCACTTCCCTAGGAGAGGAAAGTATGTCTTACACCCCCATGACTGTGGCAATCGATCAGCAATGTCTCGCAGTCAAGGAGACAATACAAGCGTCACAGAATGGATGGTCTTCACCTGACAAACCCATGATTGAGTCTTGAAGGTTCAGTTCCTTGTACTTTTGTACTCAAAGTAACCGGAGAAGGTGGAAGGTTTTACAGTTGGTTTCTTAATATCATTTAGAGTTAGACTCTTTAGAAAGTAACGAACCAGTCTTATAATCTATTCTTTCTCCCGCATTTCTCCATGGTAAACATTATGTCTTATCTGTTTTAGATGAAGAGAGAGAGAGAGAGAGAGAGAGAGAGAGAGAGAGAAAGAGAAAGTATTTTTTTCACTTATTTGCCACTTGAATGTCAGGAAGTTTCCCGGCCATGAATCCAACGCACAAGAATCCTCCAGATCGTTGTATTATTACTAAATGTTATTAAGTTCGAAATATTTACTGATAATAGACAAGATATCGAAAGGTTCCAGAGAAAATTGATCGAATACTTCCTGTTATATTATATATATTATATATATATATATATATATATATATATATATATATATATATATATATATATGACACCCCTCCGGAAGGATAATTTCTCCATCATCGAGGCAATGCTGAGCTGGATGTCAATAACCTTTTGCTCAGGAGTGAAGTACTTTTTTATAGTAGCTTTGTATGCTTGTAGGACCTAATGGTTACCGAGACCACTAATACTTACAATAAGATTAAATGGTACTTCCTCAATAATCCCGAAAATAAAGCTGGAATGCCCGTCTTAGCTGTCATCACACAACAAACCTCTCATACCACATCCAACAAAATACTCTTTAGGTCATGGGACATTCCAGCCATTGGTGAATAAGGGTGGGGGGCGGGGGTTGGGGACTAAAGCTAATATAGTACAAAAGTTATTCAAATATACATCCTTCGGCAGACGATAGACGAAAACAACACGTCATTCATACAAGCAAATGGTTCCACCTGGGTTGATAGACCTGACGAAGTAGGAAAACACGGAAATTGAAAGTCGCCTGGTTCCAGGTAGTAGTATGCGTGGACGGGGCTGAAGATTATTCAAGGTCACACCAGGTGATACAGGCGGCTTGACACTCACTCCGGCATTTCCTGCAGCCAGCTAATCAGTCAGGTTTTTTTTTATTGAGTAGGAAATGGATAATGTACATTCTTTCCTCTTGCTTTTCGTATGGCACGCACGCGTGCACACAGACACACACACTTATACATATATGTATATGTTTATATATATGAATGGTAAAAATGTTCTGTAACAACAGAATTCCATCTAATAAAAGGAGCTCCTTTTATTAGAGGTATATATATATAATATTATATAATATATAATTATATATATATATTATATATAAAAAAATTATATAATATAATATATATATATGATATAATCTATATTATATATATATATATATAGATATATATATATATATCTTATATATATATATATATATATATATATTGATATATATATATATATATTATTATATATATATATATCTATATTTCTATATAATATATATATATATCCTATATAATTCTAAATATATATATATCTATCTATCTATTTCTATATCTATCTATCTATCTACTATCTATCTATCTGACTAATAAAATATTCTGATACAACAGAATTCCATGTAATAAAAGGAGCCCGTATAAACACCAAAATATAGTGGGAAAATACTATATTTCAGAGACTGCTGTCTCCCTCTTCAGGTGAATGAATGAGAAAAGTTACAGAAAAGGTGGTATGGTATTTATACCAAGAGATCCATCCACAGTGACCTAAATTGGCTTACCTGTGGATGGATCTCTTGTATAAATACCACCTTTTCTGTAAATTTTTTCATTCATTTACCTGAGGAGGGAGACAGCAGTCTCTGAAATATAGTATTTTCTCTCTATATTTTGGTGCTTTTATGGGCTCCTTTTATTAGACTATCTACTATCACTATCTATATATATATATATATATATATATCTATATATATAATTATATATATATATATATCTATCATAATTATATATATTATATTATATCTATTATATATATATAATCTATATATATATAATAATATAGTATATAATATATATATATATATATATTATATAATATATAAATATATATATAATACATATATTTCTGTCTATCTTGTTGAGCATGTATACTAGAATGCAGCGAAATATACTGTTGCCTGCAGAAAAGCATGAGGCAAGCAAAAAAAGAATGACAAAGATAGTTCATGAATCATTAATGAGCAGAAGATCTGAGACACGACTTTATGCCGTACACTAAGTTCTTTTCATACTTAAATGTTAATAGATTTATTTAGCCTTACTCACTCTGGGTGTAACTTGAATTACATATTCGTTGTGGGTTTTTATAACTGGGAATAATACGGTAGTAAAGCAGTGGTATGATATCCTAATTTGCTTAAACTGTAAGACCTTCACTCGGTGTTATCTATCACCTCACGTGTCTTGAAGTTTTCCATTTTATCGTTTTCTTAATTTTTTTTATTCTAGTAGAGAGAGGCTCTAGATCAGTGTTTTTTCAAGTGTGGTCCGAGGATCCCCAGGGGTCCGTGGAATGTTCCAAGGGGTCCGCAGGATAATTTGGCGACTCGGTATCAGATAAATGTTAGGCTAAAACGTGGCTCAAAAACATTTGTGGTCAAAACGTCCTGAATTCTTAAATGTTGTTGAAGTTATTTTGAGTAAAATGTCAACATTTATGTTGAAGATAAGCCATTAACAAATAAGCCAGTAGGAATTTTAGCACTATATATTATACCATGAAAACACTTTTAAACCGAAGAGGGAAATTATCATAAACAGGGGTCCGCTACATAGAGTAATTTTAATAAAAGGGGTTCGCTGCACAAGAAAGTTGAAGAAACACTGCTCTAGATAAAGGTAGTGGGATGTCTATCCATGGCAGCTTAATCTCCATTGCAATTCTGTATGAGAAACATGAACATGACATCACACCCATCCGAAAATGGTATTTATCCGATCGTAGATATGTTCCTTACCAATGTCGTTTTCACCGACTAAGTACAAGTATCAGGAGACTTGCTATTATCAGATAACGGCACTATCGATCGGGATCACGCCCTTCCGATAGGACGCCCCCTGTGACCGCGCCCTTAGAATATATCGAACCGCTCACCGGTCTGTCGATTGGAGAGGATACGCCAAATAGCTCCCGACGATCACAATCTGGCGTCTACCGAGGAACGACGAGACTTCAAGGTCATTTGAAACAACGTCTTCATTTGGAGAAAGTGTTGACACCACCACGTAACTGTTCGCTGTTTTTATATATACTATACAGCTATCGTCTCAGCTGTAATTTACAGGCTGCTCTACGAGCACGAGCCCGTGCTGTCTTAAAGTCCTGAGATCGATTCCCTGCTCTGCCAACGTGGAATCATAGGAATTTGTTTCTGGTGATTAGAAATTCATTTCTCGATATAATGTGATTCGGATTCCACAATAATCTGTAGTTAACCGATATCTAATCCTTCGGGCCAGTCCTAGGAGAGCTGTTAATCAGCTCAGTGGTCTGGTTAAACTCAGATATACTTAACTTTGTCATAAACATCCGTTGTAAATCATGGACGCTACGATAGCCCCTTCACATCATTATCATAACTTACGGGCTGTTATGCGAGGAGGAGTCTGTTGGTGTCATACGATCAGCTTCATCTAAAACACAATAGTGGGTGTAACTCAGCCCACCTTTCGACCCCCGTTGCGATCACGCAATATTTGAGATCTATAGCGAAACGTTAACGTAAAATCATACAGTTTCCACGTACATGCGATTCTATGTGTAATGACACTATTAAAATGAAGACGTAACTCAGTGTGTCCATTCTTTACACCCCGTAAGATGGCAGTGCAGTCAGTGCACTTCAAGCGGGGCACTGTAGGGATTACTTGAGGTTCTTTGCAGCGTCTCTTTGGTCCCTCGCTGCAACCTCTTTCATTCCTTTTACTGTACCGCCACGTATATTCTCTCTCTTCCACTTTACTATTATCCCTCTCCTAACAATTATTTCATAGTCCAACCGTGAGGTTTTCCTTCTGTTACACCTTTCAAACCTATCCACTCTCAATTTCCCTTTAAGCTCTGAATGACCTCATAGTTTCAGTGCTTGGTCTTTGGGCTGAATTCTATATTCCATTCCGTTCCATACTCTACAACGAAGTGGAAAAAAAAATTTCACTATGACGTCATCTTCCCGCCACAGAAAAGGCAATTATTATTTAAAAGTGAGAATTTTTTCTTATGGCAAACTGAACTCTACTGTGGCAGCAATGATCTTCTGTCACATGTGTACTTGACGGAGGAGGAAAACAGTAACAATAACGACTTGTTTTTTCACCTTCACTGGACACATCACCTCGGAATTCTTTTGTTACATCAGTTGCCACTACAGGATGTGATAATTTAATTGTACTTGTACGTTTTATTAGTAGCGACGAGATTCGTATGAAATTGATATTCTGTGTGAAATAAATGATGTAACTATATTAATCACCATGGAAAGGTGAGACTAATCATATCTTCATAAACCTCGACTTCTGGTGTAAGTAGAATTTGCATATGGGATTTCCGCCGCTTTCACGGAATATAGAGGGCCTTGTGTAGCTGCTTACCCCAATCACCCTGCATCCCCCCCTAAACGGCCAAAAAACAAGGCGTGATCCGATCTCCAGCTTACTCGGAACGTGTCAAAAAATTTTCCCCCTTACGTATGAGTTGTAAACATTATATATACTACGTAAATTAAAACGTACTGAAATCCACGGTCAAATAGTATAGAGCTTTAATTGTTTCACCAACGAAACTTAAACTGAATGCGTTATATTTTATTAGAAACATCTTTTCTGTACTGTTTAACATGCACATTATTTATTTTTTTACATTTTCATTCTCACAAATAAATCATAAATATCCTAATATTCCTGTAATGTTAACTCAATGCGAAACACACTTTTCAGACCTTTTGAGGCTCTTCCATAGATCTTTCCTACCCACCAACAAAAACGAGAACAACAAAGTAGTTTGTAGGCTTACTCCCCGAGTAAGCGAAAATTAAAAAGAGAGAATGTCCTGGTATTCATATGGATCAAGTCCAACAAGCCTTTTAGATTACAACATAACTCTCTCCTAAATTGAATGCGTATGGGAAGAAGACACAAATAAACAGCAACAAGGAGTGCATAATGCAATCAAAGGAAATATAAACATGAATCATCAGATAATCAATCGTATCTGCATAGTATACACAGCAGCTGAGAGGAAAGGGAAGCCATCATTATTCTAGTAGAGGTCCCACAGAAGGGGTCCTGTGACCATTTTTCCGGGACCAAGGTTTGAAAGTTGGTTTTGGTCGATTTGATGGTGCTGATCAAAATGAGCTGGAGTGCACCTCGTGAAAATCTGGGCTAACTCGGTTAGATACGAAAATTCAAAATGGCCGCCATGCGCTACCACAATATATAAAAAAAATTGCAAATCTTTACTTCTACGTGTCTGACATTTATGATTTTTCGATGTAAACATATGTTTTGAAGGTCAAGAATGTCATATATTGCCATTTCGAGTTGTTTTATTGAATGTTTAGTCACAAAATATAGAATAAAACTTTTGGGGGGCCAAATCCAACATTATCGTTGAGTAACATCTGGAAAATAGTAAGGAATAAATTTTCTTCTCATGATTTTATTGGCAGTGAATCTGTCCTTGAGCTGGGACAGTAATACGATAAAAGAATAATGAATCTAAGACAGTCATAATTAAATAATATTAACATCTCATATTTTGACTATGGCTATGATTTTACAATTGTAAATTAAATAAAATAACGATCGCCTGATTTATCTCTGTAACACATACATGTAATCCTTCAGTCTCTATCTGAGTCGCTTGCTCCTGAGTCACAAACTTCATCATTACTTTCAGTTTCATGATCATCGTGCAACAATTTTCTGTTCGTGTTCAACCAAGTCATGCAAACTTCTTGGGTGTCCATCCTGGGTATATCTTACTGGCATACATTTACTGTTTTTCAGTGTCAATTTATGGTTGGTAGGATCTAGGGGTACATCCTGCTTGTCATTGTTTAGACGAATGTAAACTTGGTGGTTTATTCCCATCACCTGCAGATTGTGAGAATCTGGATTTAGCGGCCTGCGGGACATGGGCTTGCTTTTCATTTGACCCCACTTCAGTGCTCTGGCTTCACCTAAAGTTTTACACTGATTGTGTCATTATAGATATTTCTAATAGTGAATGTGGCCATTGCCTAGAGCAACACTTGTGCCACTGGAAGTATTTTGCCAACGTCTTTCAAAAGATTGTGTGCTTGATGAGTTTCCATTCCTTTGTCATAAACTTTTTTTTCCCATATCCATAGAAACCAGATATTGCATCAGATCCACAGTGACTGTGGATGTGTAATGGGATTAATATTTCAGCTACATCATCCGAGGACAGGTCTCTGCAGCTGATGATTTTGTCTTTCTGTTTGATAACATAGGTGCCCTTGTTACGGACAGAGATCCGCTCAGGTTCTCTATTATAATAAACAAAAAGGACTCAACACCAACAGTTGAAACTCGGGATACGAATATAGAAAGAAACTCAAACAGAACAGAAGTTTATTTACAAGCTTAGGCTTATTAACAAACATAAATGCAGAATGGTTTCTCCTATTTACATAACAAAATTAAATCTGACAATATGTAAAATACATAACAAAATTAAATCTGACAATATGTAAAATAGGGAAACAGTGCGGTAATGAAATACTTGCTGTTCAATTTTGCAGCTGTCGAAATCAGTGCTCGAAGCGAGGGCTTCACAAAAGTGGATAGTAGAAACTTCAGACGGCTTCTTGACTTTGTACTGCAGGAAGAAATGCCTAAGTCTTGAAACTTGAAGGGCGGGTTACTCCTTAGAACCAATTGTAGGATGGTTCTTCTCTGAAAGGGGTTGCTCAATACTGTTTGTTATTATGATTGAAGACATAGACAGTAATGTTACGGTAGTGAGTAGTTTCGCTGATGACACAAGAATAAGTAGAGAAATTACTTGTGATGAAGATAGGAACGCTCTACAAAGAGACCTTAACAAAGTATATGATTGGGCAGAGGTAAATAGGATGGTATTTAACTCTGATAAATTTGAGTCAATAAATTATGGAGACAGAGAAGGAAAGCTATATGCATATAGGGGACCTAATAATGAGACAATCACAAATAAGGAAGCAGTTAAAGACCTTGGTGTGATGATGAATAGGAACATGTTATGCAATGATCAAATAGCAATTCTTTTGGCAAAATGTAAAGCAAAAATGGGAATGTTGTTACGGCACTTCAAAATAAGAAAAGCTGAACACATGATTATGCTTTATAAAACATATGTTCGTAGTCCACTTGAATATTGCAATATGATATGGTACCCACACTATCAAAAGGATATTGCACAAATAGAGAGTGTACAAAGGTCCTTTACAGCTAGAATAGAAGAAGTTAAGGACCTTGACTACTGGGAAAGACTACAATCCTTAAAATTATATAGTCTAGAAAGGAGAAGAGAACGCTACATGATAATTCAGGCATGGAAACAGATAGAAGGAATAGCAGAAAACATCATGGAACTAAAAATATCAGAAAGAGCAAGCAGAGGTAGATTAATAGTGCCCAAAACTATACCAGGAAAAATAAGGAAAGCACACAGGACATTAATCCACTACGCACCAGCATCGATAATGCAGCGTCTATTCAATGCGTTGCCAGCTCATCTGAGGAATATATCAGGAGTGAGCGTAGATGTGTTTAAGAATAAGCTCGACAAATATCTAAACTGCATCCCAGACCATCCAAGATTGGAAGATGCAAAATATACCAGAAGATGTACTAGTAACTCTCTGGTAGACATTAGAGGCGCCTCACACTGAGGGACCTGGGGCAACCCGAACGAACTGTAAGGTCTGTAAGGTAAGGTCTCTCTCTCCGACTGCGGACTTTACTTGTTTCCGTTCGCACTCTCGTGCATCCTCTCCCTCTCTTATCCTTCGTCTCTTCCTTCTTCTCTTATCTATGATGATCTGATTTCTCTACTTCCTCAGTCATATATATATACGGCGATCTGGGGGCAGGGCTGAAAAGGGTGGAGCTTAACCAGCGAATGTCACCGTCCCTCTAGAAGGCTCTCGACGAAATGTTGCATCATAATACGCGGCGTTTCTAACGACGGCAAGTGCTGAGTTCCATAATGCACCTGAGTATTCTCGAACAATCATGAGAACAGACGCCTCCAACGCGTGCGGGCATGCCTCCTTGCTGCAGACCTACGTGCTCGAAGAAGATACATTTTTCTTTCCTTCAATATATGTTTCTTTTCTCATGATAGCCCTCCAGTTAATGTACAACACATGCAGAAAGAATCACTACATCTGTGTCCTTGGCATCAATCACAACTGTCTCCATTTTTCCTGCTTTTCGGATCTGCGAATAGATGAAGAACAGGATTGTCTGCCTCACTGTGAGTACATTCAAATACTTCCATCCTTTCTCCGGAGATGTTCCAACAATATTGCCTGATAGAGTACACAATTTCTCTATGATTCTTTGCAAGCTTGGTGAAGTCATCCTCTAGAAACTTTTGCAGACATTGTTTTTGTTTCCATGATTGCTGAACAACATCAGAAGGTCCTTTGTGGCAGGAAACCTATTTGATGTTTTCAAGTACACATTTCTGGACCCATCTCTATATGCTGTCGTGGATTTATGCCGCTTTTTGATGGAATTTTCCACATCACAGGATTCACAAACACAATCTGGCTTGCATTTGGATGCCCTCTGTGAATAATGGGAAAAGCTTATCTGCATAATCACCCCATATGAGGGCAGACCCATCAGCTTTCTCACTATCTTCTGCAGTTGGGGTCGCTAATCTCCACAAGAAACCTATATTGACTAGGGCAATGTAGTGATCTGCAAAAGGATCAACTCTGCATGTTTAATTTCTCAACTAACTAGATTTTTGCACTTTCTTCATGGTACCGCAGATGTTAAATATGTGTAAACACTCATCTGTCACGCAAAACTTCTCTTCACCACATTCTGCCAACTAAATTACCGATGTCACTGCTCTGTTCTCCATAGCATGTCTTTGTCACTTTGACTGGGCGTGAATCCTCAGTTACGGGAGGTTGGCTGAAAGTACATCTGTGTATAGTAGCATCAAATGTGTGTTCTGTGAAAAAATTCATTTTCTAAAGAACTGAGTCACTCTTGTTTCACTGTCTTCATGGGCACTTTCAAAACCATGTACAAAGTCACCTGAGGTGTCAACACAAGATATCAGAGCTCTTAGTTGTGGGATATCCAAGTCGAATGGATTACAGTCAAACTCAGTGATCAACTGTCTAGGTCTTTGACTGCCTCTTCATCAATTATCAGACGACGGGGGGTATTCTCAATAAGATTCTGAGAAGAGGCCTTCATCTGTGCCAGTGTGTGAAAAGCTGCCCTTACTCTGTTGACTGAGTTCATGTTCCTCGTAGTATTTAATACCATCTTCTCATTCCTCAGAATTTTCAACCAGCCACAGGTCTAGAGGCAAACATGAATATGGCCTGCCAGTTATTGACTTTGCAAATAATCCATCTCGTAGGTATCTGGCCTTTTCCTCGGGATGACTACTTACTTCAAGCCAGAATTCCACAAACTAGTGAGCATATCAGGCATGGTTGTAGACATGGATCCATGGCATCATCATTTGCAATGAAGCCTTGAATTCATTACAGTTCCTTGTTTTCACTGCATGAATATTTAACTTCAGAACTTCTACCATGGACATGAAACTCAACCATGGAACTGTTAGATGGAATACTTGTTCCACAAAGGACATATCTGGGTGAGATTCCAGCTCTGTGTAGACTTGCTGCTTCTGCTCTGGAGTTATGGAGAATTCTTGAAGTATGGCAATCTTTGTACTTTTAGACAGGGGCATTCTATCCTGCATGCTTTTTCTGATCAGAGCTTCATATATCAACTGAAGACATCTGATTTCACATTTGTAGTGTTTCCCACAAAGGGCCTTTTCTACTGAACCTTCAGCAATGACTGTACAGCAACCAGTATGTCAGACAAGCCAGGATTATCAAACCATTTATAAGTAGCAGACATGAATGAGCACTGTGTGTGAAAAGACCCAAGAAATGGCGCAATGTCTTTGAAGGCTTTAGGATTTTCATTCCTCAGTTGCATCATAAGTGCATAAACTGGTTGATCACCAACTAGCACAAGAAAGGGCATTCTTTTCTTCTCAGCCGCAGCAACCATCTTTCAAATCACTTCGTGGGCTACAGATTTCTGTGGAGGCTTAAAATGTTAGGAAATAGTATGGTTTGTTCTTTTACACATCTTGCTGCACAGTAACCTGAAACCCGTATACTGTTTCCAACCTATGTAGATGATGTCATTGCTGTGCTAAAGCCTTCAGATTGTTCCATGACTCATGGGTAGTATTGGATCTGTTATCTTCACAGTGCTCACCACAGAGGATGCACTTGTGGCTCTCTTCACTTTCTTCACATCTCATTTTTTTACCCTTTCCCGTAGACGACATGGCTATGACTCATTCAAAGATTTGTAATAAATGAAAAGTGTGTTAGAACAGTGACACTTCAGTTTACTTAATATCTATGCATCCTAATCATTAAAGTTGTCCTCCTGGTCTTCTTTGCAGTCAGCTGGCTGCCGTCTCGTATTTTTGCTGCAAAAACTATTAATAAAGCATTTTTTGGTTCCAATTCAGCACCTTTAAGTTGACTAAATCCAACCTTCAAACTTTGGTCCCGGAAAAACGGTCACAGGACCCCCTCTGTGGGAGCTCTACTATTCCTAAGTGCAAGCGCGACAAGCAATGAACCAGTACGAAGGTAAGAAATCAAAAGGGTTGCTCACGAATAATGAAGTTTGGGCCTTGGAAGTAAAGGCCCTCATTATAGGTATAGTAGATTCACATCAACCCTGCATCTGATGTCTGGGCCAGTCCCTTACGATGCTCTTGATTGGCTGTTGATATGCCAATCACAGGGTTGGATACTCTCAGTCTCTCGAGAGAGTTCACATAGGCAGGATGTATGTTATACCTCTCCTGAGGGATACGATATTCAAAAGTATCCCTCAGGAGAGGTGGAAGTTGGAACATAGCTATACATCCTGCCTATGCGAACTTTCTCGAGAGACTGAGAGTTTCCAGCCCTGCGATTAGCTTATCAAAAGCCAATCAGGAGTGTCGTAAGGGACTGGCCTAGACATCAGACACACGGTTGATGTACGTCTACTATAGTACAGTATTTTACTTATAGATTTGAGGGATTAAGTGTCGTTGTTACCAACCCTAAAAGAATTCTCTTTGCATTTCAATAATTTATGTACATTTTTATCTACTTATTTTTTTATTTATTGATTCACTTTTGTTTTTCTAATTAATGATATCTTCTTTCTGTATTTCTCAGTACCTTCTGTTACTTCTTTCAAATGAACACCATATTCTGTTTGTCCTCCCCCGGATGACAGTAGGGGAGACATGACACAGCCGCCCATCCCCTGCAAACTGGTCTGTCCGCCCGTGCGGGGCGGGGTAGGTACGGAATCGAGAGGGTAAGGGAGACATGACACATCCACCTCCTGCAAACATGTTTGTCCTTCCCGGATAAGGGGCAGGGTAGGTAGAGGATGGGAGGGTAGGGGAGACATGGCACATCCACCCTCCTCCTGCAAACTTGTTTGTCCGGCTCAGGTTGGGCAGGGTAGGTAGGGGATTGGGAGGGTGGGGGAGACATGACACATCCACCCTCCTCCTGCAAACCTGTTTGTCCGCCTCAGGCTGGCAGGGTAGGTAGGGGATTGGGAGGGTAAGGGAGACATGACACATTTACTCTCCTCCTGCAAACCAGTTTGTCCGTCTTGGGTTGGAATGGGCAGGTAGGGGATTGGGAGGGTAAAGGAGACAGCAGCCCCAGGTTCTAGCGTGCGTTCATATTGATAATAATTACAGACGAAACATGCACGCACAAAGTCCAAGGATGATGAATGAATGTCCCTTAATCATTCATTAATTTTTTACCGTGTACGTTCTCTATCTCTCTTGTATCCATCGGCACTGCTTCGTGTACATCTTTTGATATCGACTATGTAATGATTCAGAAGTTTTGCTTCGGTCGTTCAGCAGTGTATGAAACCAAGCGTGGTCATACATTGACTAAGCTCAAGGGCACAGTTGTTGAAGTTGGTGAAATATATAAATCATATATATATATATACATATATATATATATATGTATATATATATATATATTTATATATATAATATTTATTTATAAATATCTATATATATCATATATATATATATATACATACATATACATACATACTGTTTATTTATGAATTTCATATCATACACACACACACACACACACACACACACACATATATATATATATATATATATATATATATATATATATATATATATATATATATATATATATATGTGTGTGTGTGTGTGTGTGTGTGTGTGTGTGTGTGTGTGCGTATATATTGATTATTTATTTATATACTTTATATTGATTATTTATAAGTTTATACTCATAATATCTTATTATTCTTATATAGATATATATATATACATATATATATATTATATATATATATATATATATATAATATATATATATATATATATATATATAGTATATTCTTATATACATTATGACTGACCATATACTAGATCAATATAGGAATTTAGTTATTTTGTTACACTAAAGATTTTTTGTCCTGACTTGATATATGTCAGTGGTCAATATGTCAACTGTACAAGACTAGTCATGCTCAGTACCGGTGATGATGTGAAGGCATCTGTAAAGAGAGAGAGAGAGAGAGAGAGAGAGAGAGAGAGAGAGAGAGAGAAGAGAGAGAACTATGCAATGGTAATATACTGATCCGTGGCTTTTCAAACGTTAAGTTTTCTTCCTTTCTGAAAACATCTTAAGAATTTGACAAAATTCTAAAGATGAAATGAATTCCAGACTCATAGTAATCATTTTTTTCCATTAAGGAATTATATATTTGGACTAATTCTTTTGTTTCTAGGGCTCCAAATCCTTTCCTTGACGGGAGGTCTGGAAGAGCGGTCACAGTTATGAAGTTGCTATTGAAAAAACTGAGTAGTAATAATTCTGTGAATAATCACCACGACTAAAATCACCAGAATGTGAAGATGAAGAGACTATAACACATTAAAATTACTGATCTGATTTGAGGACTTATATAGAACAGCAAATGTGATAGCAGATGAGAAATATTAAAAGCATAATAACCACACAATGAAGGATATCGAAAAAAAGGAGGTTTAGCACATAATTCCTGAAGAGGTCACCAATAGGCCTCGCCTTGTTCTGTCTTTCTAACATTACGGAGATAATAGGTTGTCACATGTCTAAAATAAATTATTCATAAAAAAGTGCAAGTATAATGTATATAATGATTTAAATCTTTAAGTATCAATGTCAATTTCACCTATCAGTCTCAAGTAATTACTTATATGATGAAGAGTTTCAACTGCCAATCAAGTATTAGTTTGGAATCTAGTTACCAGTCAGTCAGTGGGACAGTCCCAACATGGGTAGGATATAGATGTAAAGCCTAATGGATTTGAAGTACCATTAGAAAAATTCCATTAGATCAGTCAGTTCTGATAAATAGTTCCCCCTAGATGCTGACCCCTTGACGTGGGTAGGGGGCTTAGGGACCAGCAGCTGGGGCGTGATGCCTGGTGGGGTTGCTTTCTCACTGGTCCTTGGGGCCCAGCTGCTGATCCAACTAAATTAGTCAGAACTTTTTCTTCTTTCTGCAATTTTTTCATTCTTACTAAATCCTTCTCCTTCATGTAATTTTTTTTTTTTTTGGATTAATTATGTGGAAATTTCCACCTTTGCTAAAATTTACTGGACCTGGTAAACAGAAGAGATATCATAGCTGGGACTGGGGTTTTATATCTGAAGCTAAATAGTGGGAACCGTGGCAGGACCATCAACTGCCCGATAATGTTCGGACCTGAGTGATATCAGGCGGAACTATTTTGCAGGGCTGGACCACGGATTCCAGGGGGGTCTAGTTTTGTGGATAGGACTCTCGGCATTCTGTCCGGTTTGCCCATGATGTGATTAGGGTGGGGATGATTGTATTCTGGTAATACTCTCAGTCCTATCAAGCGGGTTTGGCTTAGACTTAGGGCCACTCTAATTATGTTGTGCCATCCCCCTGTGGGGTAGGGTAGGATGCGGACATTTGGGAGTCGGTTCTCACTTGTGCCATTAGTGGAAGAATAATCTCCATGAAAGGTTGATGATATCTTTTTAAGGTTTTCAGGTTTATTTATATATATATATATATATATATATATATATATATATATATATATATATATATATATTTACTTAGATCTTTATGGAATCAGAAAATAAAGATACAAGTACCCCTGGACCCTTTGATGGCGGTAAATCGGCACAGGTAACGACTACTGGAACCTCCCCTGACAACCTTCCTCTGGAAAAATAAAAAAAATCTTCCAGTGTAATTACACTGAAACCCTATGCTCCTGTACAGAGTAAAGGGAAATTAAGCAGAGACATGTTTGAAATTGGACCTGGAATATTTGAAAAGTCATATGAAAAGTATTTAACTTTAAATTTGGAAGAAGATGGTTATGATATTTTGCTGTATATCGAGACATTGTGAAGTGTTGTGGCCGTGAGCCTAAGATTTCCCATGAAGGTAGAGGAAAGCTGACGGTGGAATCTACCTCAGCCAAAGAGACTGAAAAACTGAAAATATTATCACACCTTGGAGGAGTCAAAGTACAATGTGGAGCACATGCTTTTTGGAATTACTCCAAGGGAATGATATATGCTCCCCAACTGATGACATACGCCGAAGAAAAACTTGTAGAGGAACTAAAAGATCAAGGTGTAATAAGAGTTGAGCGAATGAAGAAGAAGGTAAATGGAGTCTTTGTACCACTTCCCAATTTGATTATTACATTTAATTCTACTAGATTACCTACTGTAGTAAAAGCAGCCTGGCTACATTTCAAGATTAAACAATATATCCCAAGACCGAGGAGATGTTTCCATTGCCAAGAATTTGGACATATGTTAGGGTCCTGTAGACAGAAACTGCAAGGCAAGCCAGCCATTTGTGTCAAATGCAGTGAACCAGAGCATGGCATATGTAATAATCAAGCCAGATGTATACATTGTGGAGAAAATCATCCATCATCTTCACTTAATTGTGATGTATACATCATGGAAAAAGAAATTCAAACTTTAAGGGTAACAGAACGTATCACATTTAGGGAGGCAAAAGAGAGAGTATCGAATCAATATGTTAGACCAGGAATATCCTTTTCCAGTGTCGCTGCCAACCGAAAGAGAAATATAAATGTTAATAAGGATAATTTTAAATAAGAAACTGGTAACGACCCTTACTCGTGCCTCTTTGGAGGTGGCGCCAATTGTTGCTGGCGCTCCTTCCTCTTCGGAGGCTGCGCCAGTGATTTCTGGTGCTCCTGCCTCTTCGGAGTCTGCGCCAGTGATATCTGGTGCTCCTGCCTCCTCGGAGGCCGTGCCAGTGATTTCTGGTACTCCTGCCTCTTCAGAGGTGGTGCCAGTTGATTCTGGCACTCCCACCTCTTTAGAGGCAGTGCCGGTGGTTTCTGGCACCATTGCTTCTATGGAAGCAGAACCAGTGATTTCTGGTACACCTTCCTCTGTGGAGGCTGTGTCGGGTATACCTGGCACTCCCACCTCTCTGGAGGATGTACTAGCTATAAATGCTTTGGAGGATGCACCAGTGTCCAATCCTCACACCCCTCCTCAGGCGACACCAGCTTTGTCTGCTGTTCCTGAGACTGATAACCCTCTAAAAAGGAAGGCAGCCCTAAACAATCGGTCTCCTTCCAGAAAAAAAGAGCAAGGTTGTAAGCTGTAAGCTCTTAAAAGAGGCTCTAATGTAACAGCCTCTAAAGGAAAATAAAATTCATTAATTTTCTCCAGTGGAACTGTCAGGGATTGAGAGCTAAATGGGAAGAGTTAAGGCTGCTCATATCAGAAGTGTCTCCTGTTTGTATAGCTCTGCAGGAGACCATGATTAGTAATAATTTGTGCCCCAGCCCACGAGAGTATACATCCTATCACTCCACCTATAATTTAAATGTTGGAAGCCATGGTGGTGTTGTTTTGTATGTTCGAAATGACACCCCACAAAATCCTATTATTATTCAATCAGCATTGCAAGTGATTGGTGTCCAGATCCATTTGCAAAGAAAATATACAGTATGCTCTCTCTATCTACCACCTAACGAAGTCTTCCCCATCAATGAATTCAAATCTCTTATTCAACAGTTACCACGTCCTTTTCTGATTTTGGGAGATATGAATGGCAGAAACCCTCTTTGGGGTGATATCATCACCAATCAAAGAGGAAGGTGCTTAGGTTCCATCATAGAAGATGAAAATGTGGGGATCCTCAACTCTGGGGAGTCTACGCATTTTCATGTTCAAACAGGCACGTTATCAGCAATTGATTTATCTATATGTAGTGATGACTGTCTTATTGACTTTACTTGGAAAGCTATAAATGATAGATTTACCAGTGACCATTTTCCAATAGTGGTGAGTGTAGCATCAAGTCCTCCATCTTCAAGGCTACCCAAATGGAACATTGGTAAAGCTGATTGGTCAACGTTCCAGGAGCACAGCTCAATAGATGACTCTGCTGATGACTTTCCCTGTGTAGATGACGCTCTTGACTTTTTGAATACAATAATGTTCTCAGCTGGTCTTCAATCTATACCTAGGACTTCAGGCAAATTTGTCCGCTGACCAATTCCCTGGTGGACTCGTAAATGCCAGGAAACCCATAGAACTATGAGATCTGCCTTCACCAGATACTGCAGACGAAAATGTGAGTATTATCGTGTAGAATTTCGAAAAGCGAGAGCTCATTTTCGCATGGAAATCAAAAAAGCACGAAAAGAATCTTGGACAATTTTCATATCTTCACTAAATTCAAAAACTCCTCTGACCCTAGTTTGGAAGAGAGTTAGAAAAATAGCAGGCAAGTTCACTCCTTGTCAACCTCCAGTTATCAAGGTGAATGGTTGCGAGGTAGCAGACCCCCAGGTAGTGGCAAATGAGTTTGCTAATCATTTTGCTAATGTTGCTAAGAAAAATGATGATAGACCCTATTCAGCTCAAAGACGGATAATGGAACAGGTCGAAATTGATTTTAATACCTCAAGACATGAGCAGTACAATGCTCCTTTTACTATTAGAGAATTTGAATCGGCCTTGAATAAATGTAATGAATCAGCTCCTGGACTGGATGATATAACATATTCAATGATTAAGCATACCCCTGAAAATACCAGACTTTTCATATTAAGCCTAATTAACAGAATCTACCGAGAACATATCTTCCCCAAGCTTCGGGAGAAGTTAAAATTACTGCCATTTGTGAAACCTGGAAAAGATCCGTTCAAGACAGAAAATTATCGTCCTATTGCATTGACATCTTGTTTGTGTAAGATCATGGAAAAAATGGTGAACACACAATTGATGTGGTACTTGGAGAGAGGTAAATACCTTTCGCCTGCTCAGTGTGGTTTTCGGAGTATGCACTCCACAACTGATGTATTGGTACGAATGGAATCTTCAGTATGTGAAGCTTTTGCAACAAACAGCATCACATCACCGTTTTCTTTGATCTAGAGAAGGCTTATGATACAACATGGAGATATGGCATTTTGAGGGTCCTTTATGAATGTAACCTGAGAGGCAATTTGCCCCTGTTTATTAAGGCTTTTTTAAAAAATAGGATATTTCAGGTTCAGGTTGGAGCAACATTGTCAGATGTGTTCAATCAAGAAGAAGGAGTACCATAAGGAAGTGTTTTAAGTGTAACCTTGTTCGCCTTGGTAATCAATGGGGTTTCTAAAATAATTCCCCCAGATATAACCTATACCCTATTTGTAGATGACCTGTCAATTTCCTTTGCAGCATCAAGGATGGCAGTGGCTGAACGCCGCCTTCAGCTCTGCATTGATAATATAGTAAAATGGGCTGAGGTTAATGGTTTTAGATTTTCTGCCAGTAAAACGATAACTATGCACTTTTGTCGTATAAGGGGAATCCACCCTGATCCAGATCTATTCATTCATAGGCAGAGAATTCCTTGTGTTGGTGAAACAAGGTTTCTTGGTTTGATTTTTGATAGTAAGCTGACTTGGATTCCACATCTGAAATATGTTAAGGCAAAATGCTTGAAAGCAATGAATTTGCTGAAAGTCGTGTCTCACACTTCGTGGGGTGCAGACCGAACTCAGATGTTGAGATTATATAAAGCCTTGGTCTTTTCAAAATTAAGTTATGGGTGTGAGGTGTACACTTCTGCGAAGCCAAATAGCCTTAAAATGCTCAACTCAATTCATCATGGAGGAATACGATTATGTACAGGAGCATTTAAATCATCTCCCACCGAGAGCATGCTTGTAGATGCTGATGAGGTGCCACTGGATCTTCATTACAAGCGTCTGCTGGTTCGGAGCTGGTATAGATTTCAGAGGCTACCTAAGTCTTTAACCAGCATTTGTATGAAAAATGAAAGGCATTGGCAGTTTTATGAAAATCACCCGAAGCAACCTCATCCATTTGCTTTTAGAGTAAATTTTATTGTCCGTGAATTAAATATGCCAAGAATCGAGATTTTACCAGCAAAATATTCAGTTAGTCCCCCCTGGAACTTTCCAGAGGTAAAATTTTGTAGATATTTTAACTTTACCAAGACAGAATTGTCCAGTGAGGCCATGCGGTCAATATTTTTAGAACATTCCGTGCAACATGATGACTCCATTGCAGTTTTGACGGATGGCTCAAAGTCAGATGCTGAACGTCGGCTTTGGTGTAGCCTTCCCTGATGTAGAGAGAAGTGGCAGGTTATCATCTGTTGCATCGATTTTTACAGCAGAATTATATGGAATTTTAAAAGCTTTAAAGGAAGTTTTAATTCGGAATGAAAATAATTTTATTATATATTGTGACTCAAGAAGTGTTCTTCAGTCACCGGAAATTTTTAACCCTTTAAACCCTCTGATTTTAGATATATTGGAATGGCTGCTTTTACTAAAAAGAAGAGGGAAAGAAATAAAGTTCTGTTGGGTGCCTTCCCATGTTGGGGTGGCTGGGAATGAGAAAGCTGACCAACTTGCAAAGTCTGCAGTCAGCTCCCCAGAACCCACAAGATGCCTACTACCATATCGGGATTTGTATCCACTAGTAGGTCAGAGAATTAATAAATGTTGGCAGTCCCAGTGGGAGGATATTTTAAATAATAAAAAAATGCGTAGTATCACGTCATCAGTGTCTCCTTGGTCATATCCGTATATGGCAAGGAGACAAGAAGCGATGTTGTGCAGATTGAGGATTGGACATACAAGACTCACCCATGGGTTCTTGATGTCTCGTGAAAATCCTCCGTTTTGCGAGAACTGTACTGCGCCCTTGACTGTGAGACATTTGTTGATTGAATGTCCCAGATTCTTGAATTTGAGACATAGGTTCCTGTCATGGGGTCGTGACAAGGTAGGTAATTTTATCCTAGCTACAATTCTTGGAAAGGATTGTAATATAGAGCAGTTATATATTTTTATGAGGGAGGCGGGCCTCCTTAACCAAATTTAAATTATACATAGATTGTCTATGTAAGAACTTTTATATATGAACAAAACTTTTTATATAATATATTTATAGATTTTTATATGAAATTTATCAAAAATTTAAATTTTTCATATTTAATTTATTTCGGTGTCAATTACCCAGACGTTGTGACGCCAGATATAATACAAAATCAATCAAAATCAATCAATCAATGATGAATAGTTCATCTGTTGTTTATCAGATTCATTACTGTATCTGACTGTTAAAGTTATTAAGAAGAATATTGAATAAATGAAAATACTTTTACGAGTGTATATGACTTTGTTCCTGCAAGATTATCCTAAGTAATATTTATTCGTTCCTAGCTCTGTCTATTGGCAAAACTCATATTTTACCAGTTAAGGGTCCATTCACCACGCAATCCTAGACGCTGCCAGAAAAGAACGTTGGTCAGAAGTTTCCATTTCACAGTCGCGGAAACAGTTAGCAAAGGATGCCTCAACTTATGCGCCAATAGTGGGAGTTATCAGTGACAGTAGTGCTTATACGAAGTGAATAATGATACCCCCCCTTGATGGAGGAATTAGGTCATTCAACAGTAATGCAAGAAGAATATTGAAAATTAATAAAAGTCCTTGCTAGCGTTTTAAATCTAAACATCATTCTTTAAAGAAGCGTCCAGTTTTTTAGTTTTCAGAAAAAGAAAACTATTGGGATTGGTTTGTCTGTCCGTTCACACTTTTTCTGTCCGACCTCAAATCTTAAAAACTACTGAGGTTAGAGAGCTGCAAATTGGTATGTTGTTCATCCACCCTCCAATCATCACACATACCAAGGTTAAAGTTGGCCATAATCGTGGTTTTGGCAGCGCTTTCCGGAACCATGGGACGCAGCAAGACGCATCCTCATTCTGCCGCGTCTGGTGAGCAACTGGAGAGGAGAGCCTGAGCTGCCGGTCGGTCATAGTTCATGACTTCATGATTTTATACAGCATTATACGTTGTACAGAAAACTCGTTTTTTACTTGTTTTTGTTACGTACAGAATTTTGTTGTTTTCCAAGGGATGGAGTCTGATCTTAACATTGACCTTGTTGAAGTAAAAAGGATAATTATCATACTTGGGAGGAGAGCCCATCTTGATTATGTGTTGTTGAATATATTCATCCAACCATCCGTCGTATCTTTCCGACTAGAAAATGCGGAGTTGTGCGATGGCTCTGTTGTTTAAGAAACAGGTATTAATTGACAAAAGGGAGATCTATGCAGATTCACTGGTGCTGATGTATGGATTATACATGACAATAGTCATTATTATTATTATTAATTCAACTACATATCTGAATTCCATTCCTATCGTAGGGCTCACCCGAAGAATTTATTCCTAAATGAAAGATAGAAGGACAAACTACAGAGAGGTAAAGTTGAAGTAGTGGATAAGTAAGTAGAAGCCGGAGAGAATGAATGAAAAGTATGAGCGGAGGAGTCTTTGGTTTGCGCTACACAAACCGACAGGGAAAATGAATGTTTGCGTCGAAAAAGACGAAAAGAACGACGGAAACAAGAAAATGAAGCGGGTTGAAAGGAAATACCTTGGGAAAGGTCAAAGAGCTTTTGGGAAGGAACGGGACAAGTTGGAAAGGCGAGGTATGTTGTTCTTATCAAGATCCTAAAGCGGTTAGCGCTTCCTTCCCTGGGGCAGTTTTGAAGAATTCTCGGTAAATTGCGGTGACAGTCCCATTTATCAGTCAGTATCAAAAATAGATTCGAATCAAACTTGTATGAGAAATCTAAAAAAAAAAAAAAATCTGGAAAAACAAATGAATCATGTCTTGGTTCAAATTTATTTATCATCTCAGTAACTGAAGGCAGAGGAGATAACAACGAATGTTTGTTAGTCATTAAGAAAGATTGTGCAGTCCATAAATTTGTCGATTTATTGAACACAAAATTTCAATCCTCTGATGAGGATTCCTATCAAACCAAACGCACGCTTCTGGATTATATTATTATATTATTATTATGTTATAATAATATAATAATTAATTAATAATATCATATATTATTATTGTTTTATTTTTTTTTTTTTTTTTTTTTTTTTTTTTTTTTTTTTTTTTTTTTTTTTTTTTTTTTTTTTTTTTTTTTTTTTTTTTTTTTTTTTTTTTTTTTTTTTTTTTTTTTTTTTATTTATTATATTATTAATTATTATTTCAGTAGATGAAACCTATTCATATGGAACAAGCACACAGGGGTCATTGATTTGAAATTCAATCTTCTAAAGAATGCTGGTTTCAACTTCCCACTGCAGACCCCACACTGCAGCAATTTTTCATCGCGAACCAGCGACATCTGCATGGCATACCACGACACTAACCACTACACCAGCCGACCAGCATATATCTTAACTTACCAGCTTCCTCTCACCTGTTGTTGTTGTTGTTACTGATTGAGCTAGCTATATGCCAGCATGGTCTCTTGCTTATAGAGCAAACCGTAAAAACGTCTGTAAATTACCAGTAAGTTCCATCTTTCTCCGTTGAACCCGGATTTAGTTGCCAGGTTCAACAGCCAATCATAGTGCGCTCTAAAAATCGAATCCAGGTAAAAAAGTCACAGAAAAAAAGTCACATGAATCTTTCCTATATATATTAACCCACAAAAAGGGTTTATTGTTTGTATGGTGTTTTTACGTTGCATGGAACCAGTATGATTATTCAACAACGGGACCAACGTCTTTACGTGACTTCTGTCACCAGAAATACACATCTCTAACACCTCAATGGGATGCAGGTCAAGACCATACCGATCACGCCACTGAGGCGCCCAAAAGGGTTTTAACCCGGTATGTATCCACCTTTGCGACGTGTTTAGTACAAGTCCGTTGGGGATGAGTGTAAAAGCACAAACACGAGATTGTAAACATCCTAAAGATAAAGACTCCCAAGAAATGTGAATTTTTCCCTTTGACTTTATTACCGGCCACCATAAACTAAAGTGACTTATTTTTCCTGTGACTTTTTCCCAGCGAAAACTGTGACTTTTTTTACTGTGGCTTTTTTCTGTGACTTTTTTTTCTTAGTCAAGATTATGACTTTTTGATTGCGGCTTTCTGTGACTTTTTTCCGAGTCAAAATTGTGACTTTTTTGTGTGATTTTTTTCTGTGACTTTTTTCCTAGTCAAAATTGTCTCTTTTACTGTGGCTTTTTTCTGTGACTTTTTTCCGAGTCAAAATTGTGACATTTTTACTGTGGCTTATTTTCTGTGACTTTTTTCCTAGTCAAAATTGTGACTTTTTTTTTTTTTTTACTGTGGCTTTTTCTGACTTTTTTTCTTGGTCAAAATTGTGACTTTTTTGTGTGATTTTTTTCTGTGGCTTTTTCCTAGTCGAAATTGTTACGTTTTTTACTGTGGCTTTTCCTGTGACTTTTTTTCTTAGTCAAACTTATAACTTTTTTACTGGGGGTTATTTTCTGTGACTTTTTTCCTAGTCAAAATTGTGACTTTTTTTGTGTGATTTTTTTCTGTGACTTTTTTCATGGTCAAAATTGTGATTTTTTTACTGTGAAATTTTACCTAGTCAAAATTGTGAATTTTTGTGTGTGAATTTTTCTTGGCTTTTTTCCTAGTCGAAATTGTAACTTTTTTACTGTGGCTTTTTCTGTGACTTTTTTTTCTTAGTTAAACTTATGACCTTTATACTGTGGCTTTTTTCTTTGACTTTTTTCCTAGTCAAAATTGTGACTTTTTTCTGTGACTTTTTCCTAGCCAAATATTGACCTTTTTTCTCTTGATGTTATTCCGGCAACCCTAACAGTCACGGTCTATACGCCTGCCACCAGTCACCAGTAACTACTACAAACTGCCTGAATTAAAACTATACTCTGTTTTTTTCCATCTGTCCATCCGCCTGTGGTGTTTTTGTATGGTAACACTACGTCCCGGGCTTTAGTTAGTTACGCTATGTGTAAGTTTTAGGTAAATAATATCTGGGTGTACATTTGCAACTGAAAAGTGTTTTAATAATTTACTGTATGCGAATTACACCTTTAATATTCGAAATAGGATATTATTGTAATCGTTGAATGTAAGCTGAATGTAACTATCTAAAGCCCGGGACGCAGTGTTACCATACAAAAACACCACAGGCGGATGGACAGAAGAAAAAAATCAGAGTATAGTCAACATCTTAAATGTTCGCTTGCGGGCTGCTCTATGACCAAGAACCCGTGGTAGTAAAACGCCAACTTAATCAAAAACAACAACAATCAATGTTCAAATGTTGAAATGAAATTTCTTGATAAGCAAGGCAGGAACTGTTCTCTAGCTTACTCGACATGCATGCAACATTTTCCCCTCACGCATAAGTAAAATTATATTCCCAACTTTTAACGTAAATTAAAATGTGCTAAAATCTACGGTCAAATAGAGCCTTGTTTCACCAACGAAAATTGAAATAAATGTGCTGTATTTTATTAGAAATTATTTCTATGTACTGTTTAACATGCACATTATTTATCTTTTACATTTTAATTTTAATAAATAAATCATAAATACCTTAGCGTAAAATTCCTGTACATTTAAGTCAACGTGAAACACCTTTTCAGACCTTTTTAGCTTCTTCCATAGACCTTTCCTACGCCCCTTCCCCACCCCGCAACAACAGCAACAAAGTAGTTTGTAGGCTTACTCCCCGAGTAAGTAAAAAACTAGGAAAAAAAACCGTTGAGTGTTGGCGTAAAATTAACACGCTGACAAGGACAGTTGATTGTGCGACGCAACCAGTTGACCTTGAAAATATTTATGATTTTTTATTGAAGTTTTCTTTATATTCTCTTTAAAAAAGTAAAACTGCATTCGTTATTTCCATTACCAACTTAAAAATTATGCTTAACTCGCATATTTTCATCTATATAAATTATTAGCTTTGTTAATATAAAGATACCCTTTATGGGTGTAGCATGTTTCTTTTCTTTGCTTAATGCAAATAACATTCCATTCAACAGTAGCGATGTCATACTAAGAATTTCTGGTAGGCTGGCGATGAAGTAATCTACACACTCACTATTCAAGTCATGACCAGAATACTTTTACGACTAGCTTCCAAAAGTGCTCTCTCTCTCTCTCTCTCTCTCTCTCTCTCTCTCTCTCTCTCTCTCTCTCTCTCTCTCTCTAGCATGCTGCGATTTCTTGCCTCCAGTTATTGGATCTAAATATGTTCATGCAGTCACGTTGGCAGAATCATTTCTACAGCAAACAGACGTATTACTGTCTTCAAGAGCAACACTTACATGCATTTAGACAATACTACACCAAACACGATTCATTTAATATATCTATTTGTTACTCTGGACATCTTGTTCTAGAGGCAGTTCATGGAATCGCGTAGTTATGGCTAGAGCACGGTCTTAGACCTAATCAGTTTCGATACTAATAAAAGCATGACAGATTAACTTGTATTTCTGTCAGTTACGGGAAGGTACCGAAAAGCCTCTCTACTCCATTCTTCCTACTAATCTTTTGTTGCAAAATAATGAACATTTGAGACTTCAGTTGTACCGCCATTATGGCTTCCTGAACAAACTGAGAGGGCAAAATTGAAGGAGATGCAGCAAGATGTGAAAGCTCATTTAGGCAGTTTAAAAATCAAACCTCAACTTGTTCTTAATACTAAAATCTAAATATACAATTCAGCTCAACCCTAACATGAATTGTTATCTATTCCGTTTACAGCTGTTGAAATACTGACAATAAAAAAACAAAAGAGAGAGGAAAAAAAAGTTGATATTATACACTATGTTTTCTCGAGACATTAATATTTAATGATTCTTATACGAATTGAACTGCATTAGGGTATAAATACATTGCATCTACATTTTAGAAGTATAAGCGAAGATGCAATGCATTACTACCCTTATACAATTCAACTTATTTTATTATGTTGTTTACGCTTTTATCTATATATTAGTTAATTTATCTGTTTTCTCATAGCCGATCTCCTCTTTCTGTATTTCCCATTACCTTTTGTTACTTCTTTCGAACGAACACCATATTCTTTGGAAGCTTGAATTTCAAGTCAATGGCACTTATGTGCTTGTTCCATATGAATAGCGTTCATCCTCTGAACAACAACAACAACAACAACAACAACAACAATAATAATAATAATAATAATAATAATAATAATAATAATAATAATAATAATAATAATAATAATAATGGTTGCCGGTCCACAATAATATAGCATGTGAGTATATAGTCTTTAATGGATATTAAAAGCTTTGAAATCTGTTTAGTACTAAGCTCATCTTCAGTCAAGATGAACCTAGTACAAGGTTCGAAAGCTTTTGATATTCATTAAAGACCTTATACTCACATGCTATATTATTGTGGACCTGCAACCATTGTCATTATTTTCGACAAGGAATAATGCGAGTTTAAATTCAGATCTTTATCTCTCATACAAACTACTGGATAGGACTGGTACACTAGGTAATAATGAAATTGAATCCGACAGTGACGTTTCTCAGAATTGGCCTCGTCTTGTCTCGGGCGTCTTGCAATAAAAACTAAATTAATGCAAGCTGGTTGTACGAGCCACCGTCAGCTCTAGATTCTACAACACTTCTCTTTAAGTCATAGACTTGATGATATGCACAAGGCTGGACAAACAGTGCGCAGTGAGATATATGCGAGTGTACATTATGTGTATATACTATGTACGTACGTATGTATGTATGTTGTATGTATGTTATATGAATATTATATATATATATAGATTTATATATTTATTATATTATACATATACGTACATGTATATAGACGTATATATATGTATTGATACATAGACAAATATAAAGATAATGATTGTAATTTTGTATATATATATATATATATATATATATACATATATATATATATATATATATATATATATATATAATATATATGTATGTATATATATACACGTACATATACATATATATGTTTGTGTGTCTATGTAACTGGATATGCATGTGAATATTAACCAGATATATTCGATTTGTCAAAATTTAATTTGTTGGAAATAACATCTGATAAACGCATTAGTCCCAACTAAGAGATCCCGGACTTGCAGTATATCGTTTCTATATTCTACTTTACAACATAATTGACAAACAATAACATCACAACAGCCTAACATAACAGATTTTGGAGGAAACGACGTAGTTGTTTAGGAGTAGGACGCGCAATTGTGGAGTCTTACCAATATACCAGTCGACCAGGAAATCCGTTATAATATTTGTCCTTCATCAAAGTCGTCATACGGAATGTGAACAACATTCATCAAACATCCTGCACAACTTTCATGGCTAAAACTGTATGTAAATGTCAAGCTCGTGTATGGGAAATCAGCTCTTTGTCTACAAACCTTTTCCCTTCAATCTGAACACCTGAGATTGAGGTTTCCTGCTTGCCTGCTATCTTATCAGTTGCTGTGCTACTGAAAATGCAAAGTAACCCGAGGTGAGAAGGTGGCAAATTTGCCATCATTCACGTGCATGCGTTTGTTCGTTTGTGTGTGTGCGTGCCACCTCTAATCAGTCCATCCCTATGCTTGTGGATTTCGAAAGTTTAGGCCTATTGGTAAAATGGTTTGACTATAGGAGAGTAATATTGTGAAATAAATTGAACAAAAGCTTAATTGAAGTTAAAAAGGAGTTCGTCAAAATTGAAGTTGTTGACTTAGCTTACCGAGTATGATTAGTTTTTTGCACTAGGTCTGTTCATATAATAATAATAATATTTGTTACTGACGAAGTCTCTGATTATAACTGTGAAGAGCAGAGCCCATGGGCAACATTCATATATAATCAATTTTTTTATTTTCTAAATCAGAATTCCAAATCAATGCTCTTTATTCGAAGACTTGCTGTACCCTAATATGTTGATGTTTTAGTTTTATATTATGCCCTTGTCTCTCTGTTAGCCTACACTTGGCTAAGGGAAAATCCAGATGAGGATGCACGTAAGAGTGGGGACAAGTACTGAATTTACACACTTGCAAGGACCGCGAGAGTCTCGGAAAACCCCTTTTCTATTTTCTTTAAATTGTTTTCGTCGGTGAATGCCCAGTGATAACAGATCTGTATTCTCCAAACACGTCAGTCTCATAGTAATCCTGTACATATCAACATGTTAGTAAAACGTTATGCAGCTACAGGTACATCTATAGAATTTTCGTACAGATGCAAGCAAACAATTGAAACAAAGTCCATTGAAGTGAACGTTGCGATGAATTCTCTTTTATTTGCTTTTTTATTTTAGTTGTGTAAGATTGGCATAATTCATGGAGTAAATATCGGTCATAAACTCTATTACCATAGTGAGCAGACAAACATGACGCATAGAATGACCTTATCATCAGTGTCTTTTCTCTTTTAAAGTAGGCCATCTATCCTTGACTACAGTGTCATCATTTTTAGCCCAGTTCTTCCTATCTTGCTTTAGCCTGAAGTATTGCAATCCTTTGCTCCTTGCTTTGACATGAAACGATGTAGCCCTTCGTATCTTGTTCCGCCCTAAATCACTTCAAGTCTGCGCCCTTTGCTTAGGTCATAAAAGGCTTTAAGCTTTCATCCATTCATTTGTACTAAATCAGTGCAAGTCCTAACTCCTTGCTGAGTTGGAAAATGTTGTGACCCTTCATTCCCGGCTTTGTTTTAAAGCACTGTAACTCTGTAACTCTGTTCCTTCTTGTTTTCACGAAACCTAGTTACCATTTGCTTGTAGTTTGACCCAAACTGCTGCAATTATTTGCTTCTTGTTATGATACTTTGTCACCATTCGCTCTTGGCTTATATTTTCGCTCCTTTCTTTGACATGAAGTAACACACACTTCTTCCTTTGTCCAGAAGTATTGTATCTCTTCTCTCCTTGTTTTGTCGTGAAACATTATAACCGCAACCCTTCACTCCTTGTTATGTGTTAGAGCATTGTGATTCTTTGCTAAATGCTTTGCCACAAAAAGCTGTAACCTTCTCTCTCTGTGTGTGTTTTTTTTCAGAAATCTTCGCTCTGTGCTTGTCATTGAAATGTTTTAAATCTTCACTCCTTGCATTATCCTAAATCAATGTAGCTCTAGACCTAAAGCATTTGGGGTTCCTTGCTCCTTGTTCTGATTTGATCTAAAAGTCTTCGTTCCTTGATTTCTTATGAAACGTGATAACATTTTGCACCTTCAATCACATCCTTAAATATCCATTTTCAGATGACTTTCAGTTCTCTTCCTTGTTGAGTACAGGATTACTTGTCATTCGACATCACACACATCCCTACATTTCGTATTCCGCTCACCTCTTTATACCATGGAAGTAACGGTTGACCTCGACGCCTTTCGGCTAAGTATCCATTCACTAATGAGCTTCTTCTCTCTTCCTCCATTGAGTCTTACTTTCGCGTTTTACCTCTGATTCATTCGTGTCCTCCCCGTTATTATATTTATCTACTTTACTATTTGCGAGAGCTTACAACACAAGCTATATTATGTCTTCATTCGATAATTTTATGAGAGGTAGTTTCACTATTCAATAAAATGGTATCATCTATTCAAAAGCGATATGGGTCATTAGACTGAGTATCTCCTTTATTTTCAGCCAACCCTTAAAGGTTGTTTATGACTTCAGCCTTATGCACTGTAAGGCTATGCTTTACTGATATAAAAGTACTCATGTTAATAATGTGTATCTTCACCAATAAGCAAGTTTAATGATACGGCATTACTGCCTGTTGATACCACGCAATGGATTCCCATTAATGTGATTATGATCTATATGCAAGTGTTGCTGTATCTCCGAAGCCAAACTTATCTAGAATTTCTAATAATTGTTGTCGTGCATCAAACAAGTAAGAGTTTGGAAAGGTTTTGTTTTTATCAATACAATTCTGGGCCTCACATCAAAAACTGGTCGTGATGCATGACGCCCCAGAAATATTGCAGAGCATCGCCTACCAAATAATGTGTCACCTTATCATTATGTAAACTCAATGGCCCGGCAGGAATCTGGTTAAATTAATTAGTGTAAGACGTCACAAGGAGTATTAATGAGAGCCTTCTACCAAATAATTTGCTCATTTTTAGCTTTCTGTAAAATAAAACTATTAAGATAGTTTTGACCGCACTTTTTAGGTCCGAACTCAGATCTTAAAAACTACTGAGGCTAAAGGGCTGCAAATTAGTATGATGATCATCCACCCTCCAATCATCAAACTTACCAAATTGCAGCCCTCTAGCCTCAGTGGTCTTTATCTTCTTTAAGGTTAAATTCAGCCATAAATGTGCGTTCGGCAACTCAACAAAATAGGCCACACCAACCGGCTGAGAGTTTCATGGGCCGTGGCTCATGTACCATTATACCGAGACCACCGAAAGATAGATCTATTTTCGGTGGCCTTGTTTATACGATGTACAGAAAAAAACTCGCATTTTTTATTAGGCCTTAACCTAATTGCATTTCTAATCATTACTTTTTTTTATTTATATAAAGTAAGGAAGGATTTGGTAGACTTTCCTATCCCAGCATCTGCGTTGCTCTTGACCTCATATCTAAATAGAATGTTAGGCCACACATCAAAGAAAATGTAAACTGGTCCTGATGCAAAACGTCACAAGGGGTATTCTTGAGTGTCATCTACCAAATAACTTTTCATTTGCTCATTATCTAAGTGAAAGTGCCCCTCAGACACTCTATTTAATTTCCAATAAGGTTTGCCTTACACTAAACAAGGATGCAGTTGGATGTTCCTGAAACCCGCATTGTCTTTATCCATCCATCCAAACACATCTCAATGCAAGGCCAGACAACAAAAGAGGATGAAACCTGGTTTCTTGGTGCACGACGTCACCTGGAGCTTTATCGAGCTTGTCTGTTCTCATTGAGCAAACTACAATTTCTTTGACCCTTTGTCTATCAGACTCTGTATCATAAACGGGATGTAAGTTCCATTGTCGTTTTTATCTTGTCCTACTCAAAGTCTAAACGTCAAGCATGGTTCTACTCAAGATCTACATACTATTCACACCAGATTACATTAATCCCGAGGGGAAAGAAATTAGGAGTCGCTGAGCTAACAGCCAACTGCTCAGATATTCAAATTATGAATGCAGTTTAAGATCATACGTTTCTTCAAAATAACTGACATTGTAATTGTGTACTTCGGCAAGTAACCGGCGCTTATGGCATCAACTGACTTCAAATTACGATGGTAATTCATATTCCTGCCTTTACTAACTTTTGTAGCTTATGAATGAGGAAGCTGGTGATTGGAACTGGTAGTGTTACTACTGGTGCTGAATTAGAAATCTTGAATTGGTGCCACTGTTTACCGTAAAAGCAACTCGATTAGTGCCATCAATAAGAATATCTGATATTGTTCTAGTTGGAGGTAGAAACGTTAACTTTTATTGAGGATTTTTTAATGTTCGTTAGTTTCTTTTTCTTAGACACAAAGAACTAGCCTGAAAAGGAATACCTGATAGATAATACGAAACAACTACCGTTTTTCAATGTGGTGATTTATTTCTGAGAATGTATAATAAAGGTTTAGGAGGCTATTTTTCGATAACTGGATGGGTATATGTGGAAAAAAGAAATGATCTTTGTACAGTTGGAACTTTAGCTCGAGCGAGAGAAAATGTTCTAAGTTATCTTACTGGAATTGTACAAGAGCAACAAAGATCTTGCATCATTAAAATGACATTCACAAACTGCAACAAACTAATCTTCAGAATATAAAAGACATCGACCTTAAAAACGGAATTTCATAAGTCGTTCATTTCCTCTGGAACCTGTAAAGAGGAGAGTGGAATGAGGCCGATTCGCATATATCCATTTCAAACCAGTCGAAACCCTTCGAGATCTCGAAATCTCATCCGGTCCGAAAGGAACTGGAAATGACGAGTGGGAACCAAAATGTATAACGATCGACGCCATGAGGCCTTGAGCAATTACAATGAATTGAATATAGAATTAGGCCACTGACCAAGCACTGGGACTAATGAGGTTATTCGGCGTTGTAACGAAACTGACAGTAAAAGTTTGAAAGTGTAAAAGGAGGAAAACGTCGCAGTTGCTCTATTTAAAAAAGTGTTAGGAGAGGGTGGAGAGTGAGACGGAAGAAATAGATTATTCGAGTGGGTACAGCAAAAAGAATAAAAGGGGTTGCAGCATGGGGCCAAGGGCACGCTGCAAAGAACCTTAAGTAACCTACAATGCACCACACGAGGTGCACTGACGACACTAAACCCCTACGGGGTTGAGCAATTGCAAGTTAATTAAGCTTGGTAACATGTAGGCCTATGTAGTACTCTTATCGTTATATCTCCCGCAACATACTTGGTTCTGTTTTTTATGCAGTTAGTAAAATTCACTTTTCGAACGCGCACACCATACGTACTAGTATGCTGAGAGTCATACACTTTTTGCCGTATCAAAATCCATGTTAGACTGGTCGGTCCTCAGTTCATTCAATTAACCTTGAAGGTAACAATTTTAATTTTCTAAACACGCAGTCAAGAGTGACGTTTTAGCTCATTCATTTTTTTAATCTGTGAGATAAAGGTTTGGGTAGTTTTATAACTTAAATGCACTTTTTGCCTTTTATAGTCGATATCTCACAGCTTTGACTACTTGCTCGTGATCCGGCACACGTCATTCGTACCTTTTTTCCCCCGAGAGAGTTCTGCTAACTAAAAACTCATTTCTTCCTCTTATTGTTTCTCACGGTTCGTGTAAAATGTTGCAATTTCCTCTTCCGTACTTTTACGTACTTTTAATTCCCTTGCCGCTCTGCGTCAACTAACTAAGGAGAGTAGCAAACTAGACTACCTCCTTGGTAGAATCGCAGTGAAAGTCCTATACACTTTTTTTTCTCTCTCTCTCTCCTCAAGCCAAGTTAATTGCTTTTTAAGTATAAAGGGAACAATGGATGTCCCATTGGAGGTCATTTGCGCGTGTGAAAGAATGGCCGATCTAATATTTGAAAAATGTGATTGCTTTCACAACTGCAAGGAAAAACTCTCGTGTTTTTAAACCTTCACTAAACCCAAATATCAGGTTAGTGAAGAAGTAAAGTACACTGATGTCGAGATCTGTAGTTGAGGGACAAGTGCCCTGGAGCGGATATTCTCAAGAATCTGTGATACTTCCCTTAACCGCTGTCTCATCTACCTATTGTTACGTAACATCCGTTGGAGAGAAAGGGCAGAGGAGCGAAAACATTCAACTTATCACGTAGTAGCATGTCCCGCCCCCCTTTTTTTTTCTTTTTTCTAACAGGTGCTCTTAGTGGGTACACCACTCGCTTACCAATATTATTGTTACTGTTTCTTTGTTAATTACATGAACTAGAGCACGTTTACAAAGAGTTGCGTTACGGTTGTCTTGTGAAAAACTTACTTATTTTCAATGTAATTCCATGAATAAACAAGTAAAAATTGCGATGAAGTTTCTTCGGAGCAATCGAGGTTTCTGTACAGCGTATAATGCCTCCGTATGAAACTCTCAGCCACGGCTCAGCCGGCCATAGTGGCCTGCGTTGTTGCGTTGCCAGACGCACGATCATGGCTAACTTTAACCTTTAACAAAATGAAATTTGCCGTGGCTATAGAGGGCTGCAATTTGGTATGTTTGATGACTTGAGGGTGGGTGAGCAACATGCCAATTTGCAGCCCTCTAGCCTCATAGTCTTTGAGATAAGAGGGCGTCACGCAATGGAGGCTTTAAGAAAGAATGCCACTAACTTGAGGCAGCAGGTGTTACAGCTGTGGCTAAAGAAACGAATAGTGAGCAGACTCCAAAACGATTGGAGGCCAAAGCAGCAATGCCTTCAACTGACTGCGTTTATAGAGAAAGTAGTTGCAATTTTTAAGCCCATACTTGATAATTTGCCAAAGAAACTTCTCTCTGAATTAAGTTTCATTCGGCAACTAAAGACAGCTAACGATTTTAAGTATGCAAACAAAACCATAATGCAAATGGCACATGATCGCTCTGTTCATATTTTGTAATACGATAGTATGACAATAATACATGCAATATGTTTAGATACAGTAACACAACAGTTTTATTAAAATCATCATTAATCTTAATACTACTATTACTCAACTTTTGCAAATCAATATGGTGTAACAACCTATGTAACTGGGAAGTAGTCTCTCTCTCTCTCTCTCTCTCTCTCTCTCTCTCTCTCTCTCTCTCTGAATTTCATCGCCCGGTAAACTTACGATGATGCTCCATCCTCCAATAAAAAATTCCGGTTTTTAGAATTCCGGATGAAGAATTGTCCGCCTGTAGTACCGAGATGAACAACCGAATCGAGAAAAAGCTGATTGCGACGCCATTTACCATAACTATCAATTAGGTCACAGTCTAGGTATATTAGGTCTAACGACGCACAGACTACCTGGTTCGCAGTAGGGGGCTTGACGTCACGCGAAAGACTCTTGAAGAAGTTTTCCTTGTGAGCCAGGCATAGTTTATAGGCATCAGTTTTGTCATTAATGAAAAGAAAGCTGAAACATTTACCGTAGAAGAAAGGCTAGCCGTAATATCTTTTGATGAAACGAACATCGTAAAGTACTGGAATTGTGATAAAAGAATATAATAGATTAAATAAACCTTATTGAAAAGTTCAGGTTATCGTGCTGAATGGTCTGACCGCTAAATGGAGACAACTCATGTTTTATGATTTTGATAAATCATGTGTTCATGAGATGGTGATAGGAATGACTGTGAAAGTGAAGAGCAGGCTACCCTGTCATTGCATATGTTCTTGATCTAGTGCCGAACAATCATAAATTATGGAAGGCTTTTGGGATAGACCCAATGAAATTAACGGAAGTTGCAATACAAAAAAAAAAAAAAAAAAATCCATGTCATGATAGGGAAATACTCGTATTTGCCGATGTCCCACAAATGATAAAACTGACAAGAAATTATTTTGTAACTAAGGGCCTTTGTTTCTAGGATTGAACACTTATTTAATTCTGATTCTCGTATGAGGGAAATGTTAAGTACGACAGCACAGCATGTGATCTAGATCACAAGATTAGTGGGATTCGTATAGACTTGAAAAAAAAAAACTGAACTTCAGCGTATAAAATATGCTAAGTCTATTGAATATTTATGTGAGAGGGGGCTGTTGGGAAGCAGTATCTGGAAGGTTACTGTGGAATTTACCCCTATGATAAATGATAAGTTTGATCTCATAAATTCATCATGCATGATTGGAGATGTAAAATCAAGAATGCTTATGGAACTGACTTAGGCAACCAGAAAACTCTTCAATATAAAGATATCAATGTAATGACAAAAATGAGATTATGCAACGCAAGATCCACCATTCATTACAATTTTCAAAAGGGCGTGATCTGAGTGGGTCTATATGAATGTTAATCCAAATTAATTATGTAGAATATTTTTTAACATGATAATTGAATCAGGACCCACTAGGAAACTTTTTTTGGGTGTTGCAGACAGATGAGTGGATTGCATGATTACTCAGGCGTTGTTAACAATAAATATAGAATTAGAAAGCTGCTTCTCAGCAAGAACATTGCACTATCAGAGATAAAACAAACGTAAATAAAAATAATGAAAATAACGATTGCTTATCAGCTGATTTGGTGTCGATGAGATGCATCTAACGAGCGTAAACTTGCGTTAGAAATTTGCGTAACCAGTAACATATAAAGTAAAAAATGGATCTAGCAGAATTTGAGAACAACAATACAGACAACACTCCAGAGGATATGGGCAATATCTTTGCGATAACATTATATATAATATAATATTATTATATATATATCTATATATATACCATACACACATACATACATATATATAGTATATATATATATATATATATGATATATCTACAGAATATATATATCATAGGAAATATATATATACATACATACTACATACATATATTATATATATATATATATATATATATCATATATATATTTTATATACGTAGGTGGCTATATTGTTAAAAAAAAGTTCATTGCTGTATCCTCATTTAGGTCAAAAGATGACTGACATTCAAAGTGACTAAAGGTTCAGGATCAATAAAATTAACAAGAGTCATTTCTATATGGAGTCTGATTTTTTTTTTTTTTACAGTTAAACTTTATGAGAGATTTATCCAAATCCATTCACGTATAAGAATGCTTGCCTGTGAAAGTAATTTAATTTTTGGCTAAATTTTGTGTCTTTTAGGATGAGACACCTAAACAAGAAAATCGAGATGAGAAAAAGAGTAAATAGTGCAATGAAACAAAAAAATTAGATTAAAATTTTTGTTTTGTTTTATTGATTTTTTCCATGAAAAATATGTTTCTACTGAGTAAATTTTTGATGTGGGTTTTAAGGAATTTGACGTTTATACTACCCTTATTTCTGAAAAAAAAAAAAAAAAATAAATAAGGAACATACAAAGAAACTGGCAACCAACATGGGAAATATGGCAACACTTGTTCTTTCAAGTGACGTCATCCGTAGGGCGCATGACGTCACTTGGTTACCAACTCGGCAGACCTAATATACCTAGACCGTGAAGTAGGTAAGTTGTTGAAACTTTCCGATTCTCGAGAACTGGTGGCTTCCATAAGCTGCTATGTATTTTTTATTCATCCTTCATAAATTAAAGCTGTAGGTTATAGCCGAGCCTGAATAAGACGAATAAAGGGGAGGCTGTAAAACGTTTTCGAATAGGCGAAACTTACGTCCCGAACTGGTGATAACACACTGCTTTTACAAAAAAGTAATGTGCCCGTTTAAACAAAACTGTGTTAATTGACAAGGAAGAGTGTCTCCAAATTGTTTCTTCTAGCAACTAATGGCAATGAAGCTGTCGGTAGTAATGGCGATCTTGGTAGTTTTCAATCAGTCCAGATTTTGAGAATGTAAACAATATCAAATGCAAATGGCGTATGATGGCGATGTGTTGATAATAATGCAAAATACTTCAATTGGACGCAGCAAGCAAAACAACCTTTTTTTTAAATCACCATTTTTATAAACAATGCTTATTCGCAAATGATCACTTTTATTCAGAAATATTTCGGTTTTTAGATTTACGGAATATACTGTTTACATTAATATTAATATCTTAAAAATAGTACATCATCGTTATGAGCGTTTTAGGGGTGTATTTCCTGAAGAGTATTAGTTGTAAGAGGGTGATGTTAGACGACACTGGCTGGTTTTGGATGACGGCTTGGAGAGTATTTTTGTCTAAAATGATATCAAATTGTTTGGGTATGATAATTTAAGAATTTTTTAAAACTATTAAATCAGGCAATGAACTGTTAAAATAGGTATAGTTATAGGCGTTTCAGTTTAAGGGGTAATGGGTATAAATATACTTTATAGCAAAAATACGCATTCACGTCTATAGTATACCTTGGATATATACGATATATCGGAGGTGTTTTATAATGGTGCAGGCTCGGACGCCTTTATCCGTTATATGGGTGAGCGACTACTTCACGTTATATATTTACGGAATAAAACAAATTCATATGACAGTTGGGGAGAACACAGGTGTAGGAAATACATTGCCTTGAACACCGTTTTTTTTTTGCTGATACGATCTGTTTGGATTATTTTTTAAAGATGAAGCCGAAACAAAGGACAAACTAAAGCAACGTAATTGAATCTACTAAGCAATGCTCTTCACAATTGCTCACAAACCAGAATGTACATAAGTGCAGGGTAATTCAAGAAATGATTTTTTTTATGGAGTAAAGGAAGGTAACGATAGCGAATGCTTGAAAGCAAAGATAAGCCAATATTGATAAGGTGAAAGCAAATGATAGCTCATCCTCCGACTAGCTCAGATTCTCTTAACATCCTCTACTTGCATGGAAACCAGCTTAAGAAGTCGTAACTGAAATTAGCGCTGAAACTGAGTTTTAGGGAATCCAAAATGGGCATCCATAAAAGCATGTCGTTAATATTCACTTTAAAAATATATTGTTCAGCAATCCCCACCACTGACACACACACACATATAGGCATATGTATGCATGCATGTATGTATAAGTTTCTGACGCACATCAGGATCGAACCCAGGTTCTTATATATCAAACGAATCTAACTCACACTTCCCCACCCAACCCATGATTGCTTCCTGTCGCCCGCTGACACATTCCCGTAGGCACAACAAACACTTGCGCGAAATGAGTGGCGTCTGAAACTAGTATTCTTACCAGGACAAATCACCAGGGCTCGGACAGAATGCAGTTACTAGACGGGGGAAAAAATCAAAGTTCCCACAACGCAAAAGATTCTGATGACGAACTTAATTAAATTGTTGTTTAGAAGGCTGTTAGTTAGTTGAAGTGGATTTCCCATCCCGGTTATCTCAAATGATAATAAGCAATTCAGCAACGCAACCGGTTTCTCAGAAGCTACTAGATACTACAGTTGTCTTGAGGATAACGTGCTAGTGTGGAGGACGGGAAGTCCGGAGCATTTCCCGGCGTCCTTCGTTCTTTGCTGCACCGAAGAGTCCTGTGAATCCCGCAAGAGGAAATCCCGTAGTGTGATTTAAGTATTTACTTGCGGTTGGTACTAGGAGTACTGCTCTCTTTGCCTCCAGTGCCATTTGGACACGCGTAAGTCTAGTGTTGATGAAAGTAAAGACGTTAGGTCTACAACACTGATCAGAAGATTGAAGACTTTGGAGTTACCAAGCGGAAACAAATACGAAATGAAGGCACTGTCCATTATATCACCGGAGGAAAGAAAATCGAAATGCAATAATAACGAGGACATATTTCCGAGCACCGAGGTGACCCCACTTCAAAATCTTCCGGTAGAAAAAGAGAGATGGTCACCGACTTCAGGGAGAAGGCGTAAGGTGAGAGACCAGGATTCCGATAGTGTGCCTGTAAAGGAGCTCGCGGCATTAAGGCTTAATGTGACGTTTAAAAGTGTTAGTGAACTTAAAATTGTAACGAAGTTCCCGTACTTGCAACATTATATGTATAATATATCTGTATACACACACACACACACTACCTATATATATATATATATTTATTCACACACACACACACATATATATATATATATATATATATATATATATATATATATATATATCATATATATACATATCATGTATGTATATATATATATATATATATATATATATATATATATATATATATATGTGTGTGTGTGTGTGTGTGTGTGTGTATGTGTGTGTGCGTGTGTGCTGTGTGTTTGTGCGTGTGTTTGTGTATATATATATATATATATATATATATATATATATATATATATATATATATAAGCTTTATTTATCCATTTTACCAGTATTATAAGCATCTTTAAATGGAACCATAACCACATATTTATCCGCCTCCATCGCAGTCTTTGGTTATGCTTATCACTTCAAAGCTTACGCACATATCCCTACCCAGCCCGGAAAGAGATAACAAAAAGATAACACGGTCATGCAGTGGGTGCATACGGGTCCAGTTAGCTCTGGTAAAATGCATCTGGCTTCAGCAGGTATTTGTACACATGTATTTGCTGAACTAAATTTCTGGAGCCTCTCTCATGAAGGTTCGAATCCCGCCATGGAAAGTGAGAGCGCCTTCATTTATTTTTCGCTTGTATGTACCTAGTATTGGAGAGTGAAAAATTTTCCAAAATGGAATGTGAGAAAGTCTAAAAGTTAAGAGGTCATCGTAGTTGTTGAATATACATATTATATATGTATAATATATATACATATATATATATATATATATATATATATATATACATACTATATGCAGGCATTAAGCTACAAATGTCCTTTAATATCCAATTCGCTCTACCTCGTAATTAATATATTTAATTCCGAGGTAGAGCGAATTGGATAATTAAAGGACATTTGTATCTTAATGCTTGTATATGAATCCCGGTGATGTGATTGCTTTACATATACATACATATATGCTCATATATATATATATATATATATATATATATGTATGTATATATATGTATATATATATATATATATATATATATATATATACATACATATATATGGGTGTATGTGCATGTGTGTGTGTTTGTGTTTGTGTTTGTGTGCCTATTAAGTATTAAAACAAAATGAATATTTGAACCGCAAGTAAAAAAACGGCTCCTAATGGTCTCATAATGAGGTTCAATTATCATTTTAAAAAACTTTACCCAGAAGAGCCAAGGGGTTGCGGGTGAAACAGCTTTAGAACGAAAAGAAAATAAGAGAACAGCACAGTAACAAATTATTTTTCTTTTTTCTCTTGATGTTTAGCTATGAAATTGTAAAAAGAAAAGAACCATAAGAAAGTAGAAAAGTCTTGACCTAAAATAAGACGCCATAATTGTTTCAACGTTCAGTAAGTATTTACGAGAAAGACTGAGGCTTGAAACGTATCCTTTCAATATAAAAGTTTATGATTGTAATTTAATGTTCAATTTTTAACCAAATAACTCCACCATTTCTTTATTTTTACTTCTGTATATATAAATAATTAATATATATTATAATATTATATATATATAATATATATTTATTTATATAGCCCACCATATATAAGTATATTAATATATAATATTAACTTATTTATATATACATAATATATATATATACTATTATATTATATATAATAATTAATATATATGGTATATATATATTATAATATATATATAATATTATATATATATATATATATATATACCTATATATATATTGTATATATATAGGATAGATAGATATATACTATATATATACCTATATAGTATACATATATAGATATATAGACCTATATTATATAAGATATATAATATATAATATAGGGATATATTATCATATATACTATATATATATATATATATAGTATATATATATATATTATATATATACTATATATATATATATATATATATATATATATATATATATATATATATATTAATATATATATATATATATAAAGAATCTACTGGTCACTTTTTTACCGTCAGTCAGTACGGGTCCTGATTAGGGGTGTTAGGCTAAAAACAAAACAGTATAATCTTTAAACGAGTGCTGTACCTTCCGAGCATATTTTATGTGAAGGTTTATATAGGTATGTACTGTACATTAATACCATCATCCAAATTCACTTTCATTCTCGTGAGATTCTGGAGCTGCTTTCTTAAAATAATGCTTGTTTTTAGTAAATGTTTCATTTGTCTCTCGAGGCACAGTAACAAACATTAGAGCAGAGTGTGGAGATTTTATCTGAAGTCACACTGTCCTTCAAAGCTATTTATGATCTGCTTGAATTTATGATCATCACCGCATAAGCGGCAGTCAGATAAAATCTGGGACTCAGAGGGTTTAGATAAAAATAGAATATGACTTTCTACGTTTTTTGAAATATTGAGTTCAAATTACTACGATCCTTTGTGATCTTATTCAAGTAAACTGTATGAAGTTCCTGTTATTTCGGAGAGAGAGAGAGAGAGAGAGAGAGAGAGAGAGAGAGAGAGAGAGAGAGAGAGAGAGAGATAAAAATTTACTACCGTTCCTTCCCTTTTTTTGTATGCGTTTCCAAAATATTTGACTAGATAAAATTGATATACTTCCTTCTCCACCTTTAATCCAGTTGCTACCGATTTCCGATTTTTCCACTGTTTTGACAAAGTATAAGATTGCTTATGGGTATCAGTTGGCTGTTTACATAAACATTACTAGATGATCATAAGTTCTGGCAAAATGTATTAAGGAAACAAAAAGCACGTAATATCATTTATGTTATCAACTATCTTCGGTCATAAAAAAGAAGGCAATCAGAAATCCAGCTCAGCGTTAATCTAATTGTCACAGATAAGACGACCAGGATTGTTATCTGTAAGTATGCCCCAGTTACTTGGGTAACTAACATTTTTTTAGGTTTACAAGTCTTGCGTTTCTTAAAAGCAGACTTATAGACCGAAGTTAAATTCTCATAACTTATCACGGCATTCAGAGTGAGAGAGAGACTTCAGTTATTTTTGGTTTTTGTCTTGCACTGGTGCAACAGCAGAATCAACCTCGTTTAGTTTTCGGTTAATTTTGAATATGCAACCTATATTTTTCAATGTTATGATATAGTCTTCGGATTTTGCTTGCAATTGAAAGGCTCATTCTTATAGGTTTCAGTGAAATCTTCAAGACATTCAGAAATAAGGTTGCAACTTGCAGCCTACAGTATACACAATTATTCTTCCTGTGGGAAAGCTGCTAAATTATAACAACATATTAATCTGACAATCTCATCAATTATATCAAATGAGAAGAACTATTTGCTCATGTCGCCTGTGCAGGTTGTCCACATTGACGTTCAGGTGTGATTGCACAGGTCGGCTGTTCAGGCAGACCTGCGTTGTTACGGGCTAATGAAGAGTGAAGAGCAAGAGCCCGTGCCAGCGCAAGACTGTCTGAATCTCAGTAGACCCACGGTCTCGGTATGTAGACCTGCATAGGCATACCTGAACGTTAAAGGCCGCCACTAGCATTCAGGTGTACATGTGCAGGCACACCTGAGCGTTATTGTGAACAACCTGCACAGTTTTTTCCTGCCTGTGCAGGCAACCTGAGCAAATAGTTCATGTCAGTCCATATGCCCTCCTCGAAACGACCGGTGTAGGACGTCTGAATTATGTGGGAACGCTGGGAAGCCACTTTTTGCTCAGCTCTCTTATACCTAAGGTAATGATGTACCGAATTTGTTCATTCTTTAATAACTGATGCTGATGTCAGATTAATATATATTCATAATTTTGTCATTTTTCCACAGGAAAAATAACTATATTGAAGGCTCAAAGCTGCAGCATCATTCGTGAATGTCTTGAAGATTTCACTGAAATCTAAAAGAATGAGCCTCGTCTTTGGCAAGTAAAATCCAAAGGTTACATAACTTTAAATTAGTGGAAAGTCTGAAGGAGATTGATTCTACTGTTGGTAAAGACAATGTCCTTGTATGCCCATGTATGTTTATTCATTGGTTATAAACCATACACGCAAGCCAGTTTTTAAATGGTAATAAATGTTCAATATATCGCAGTAATTTAAAACAAGAATAGGCCTATTTTCGTCTATTCATGATTATGCATCATGTATGTGAGTCAGTTTTAAAATGAGAACAAAATAGTATTTAACAGTAATAGAACAAAATAAAACAACAGTCGACTAGGTATGTTTGTTCATTATTAACATCAAATGTTAACATTGAATGAGAGCCACTCATTCACTGGACGTCTTTTTCTAGATATTTATTGTCTTTTGTTGCCAACGGGATGTAGATTATTAGGAGACCATCGTCTGTACAACAAAGAACTGAGTAAAAAAAACAAAACTATATCATTAGTGGTGAAGGTATGCCTGCACAGGTCTGTGCAAGCAGCCTTGATTAGTGGCGGCCTTATGTTTATCTGGCAATGTAGCAGATCACCTCAGTCGCTCAGTAACTCCCGTAGTGCACTCAAGTCTTGTGTACACAGTGGGTTTCAACAACAAGTGATAAAGCATTTCGTCTTAATAAAGAAATTATGAGAGTCAAACAATCAAAGGGATCTCGAGTTGGAAACAAGGATACTTACGTTGCCACACAAAGTTGCTATGATAGAGCGCGTTGCACAAATGGCGAAGACTTATCGTGGACCTCTTGCTCCTGGTCAGACACAGATGAGGTTAGTGAGACTGCAAGGAAAGTTTGAGGTCATCTTTTCCCAGACTACCCCCTTCCGATTTGTAAATAAGTTCAACATATTTTTTCCTGGTCTACATTGCTCTTCGTTTCTTTGAAGTCATTAGAAATATATGAACCGAAGCTCCCAATATTATGTTAAAAAGAAATTACAAATTTCATAAAAAAAATAATTAAGACAGCAGCTTCCCACGAGAGTTTAAATGTAGCTAATAACAGTGTCCATCAAACTGTGTTGTATATATATTAGTTAGAATAATCATCTAACCTGAATTGAGGGCTTGGGATGATTGATATGTTGTTGAAACTATAAACCAGAGTAATTGGGTGGAATCTACAAGTCATTTGAACTTGGTAAATAATGCTATATTTTTTGCACTGAATTGTCCCTAGAGTAGTGAAACACTGAAAATACTTCTTGCATTCAATATACGTTTCAGTTCATTGAGTATGTAGTGTATCATTTCTTGTTTACCCACTTTTACTGCGCTTTATCTTGGGTTTACTATGTCCGCAGGATTAGTGCAGACCCCGACGGGGGTTAGCGCAATCAGTGTACCTCACGCGATGCACTGCAGGCATTAAGGAAGGTTCTTTGCAGTGGCCTTTAGGCTTTTAGTTGTAACTCTTTTTATTCCTTTTGCTGTACCTCCGTTCTCTTTCTCTTTCTTCCATCTCGCTTTCCACCATCTCCAAACAATTGTTTCATAGTGCATCTGGGAGGGTTGTCCTTAAGTTACACCTTTGAAAACTTTATACTTCATTTCACTTTCAGCGCTGAATGACCTCAGAGGGGCTTTGGTCTAAATTTAATATTCCATTCCTTTCCGATAAGATGCAGCACCAGTTCCCAATTCTAACAGAACTCGAAAGACGATATAAACCTTGTCTTCTGCGAATGAAAATGTAATGTTCTTTGAGATTAAAGATCGTCTAGTATCAGACCAAGGTATTAGAACGGGGATGTGTGTCTAGATCAGTGGTTTCTAACGTGGGACGTTGTCCCCACGGGCAGAGGGGCGGGGGTGGGATTTGATTTTTAAGGGGGGCAATTCGAGAATGTTTAAACCAAGTTAATGATCTTTTAGCCTTCCTCCACGGGAATATAAGCATTATAGTATATCGCCACAGGGGCATGAGGATTTTAGAGGAGATTAGTTGGGGCATGGCCAAAAAAAAGCTTGTGAACTACTGGTCTTGGTGATTAAGCCAAACTATAGGAATGCTGTGTGGGTCTAGATGATCATACCAAACTATTGGAATGATGTATGGGTCTAGATGATCAGACCAAACTATTGGAATGGTGTGTGGGTCTAGATGATCAGACCAAACTATTGGAGAGGTGTGTGGGTCTAGATGATCAGACCAAACTATTGGAATGGTGTGTGGGTCTAGATGATCAGACCAAACTATTGGAATGGTGTGTGGGTCTAGATGATCAAACCAAACTATTGGAATGGTGTGTGGGTCTAGATGATCAGACCCAAACCGATTGGAATGGGTGGTGGTAGTCTAGATGATGAGACCAAACTATTGGAATGGTGTGTAGGTCTAGATGATGAGACCAAACTATTGGAATGGTGTGTGGGTCTAGATGATCAGACCAAACTATTGGAATGGTGTGTGGGTCTAGATGATCAGACCAAACTATTGGAATGGTGTGTAGGTCTAGATGATGAGACCAAACTATTGGAATGTGGTAGCTAGATGATGAGACCAAACTATTGGAATGTGTGGTGGTCAGATGATCAGACCAAACTATTGGAATGGGGTGTATGTAAGATGGATCTATAAACCAAATATTGGAAGGTGTGTAGGTCTAGATGATGAGACCAAACTATTGGAATGGTGTGTGGGTCTAGATGATCAGAACAAAACTACGGGAATGGTGTGTGGAATGGTTTGTGTGCCTAGATGATCAGACCAGACT
>NC_061100.1:121731626-121736626 GCF_015104395.2 Macrobrachium nipponense
TATATATATATATATATATATATATATATATTACGATTTTTTTCATGAAGAGATATCCACTACACGATATGAGAGGGTGATAGTGATAATGATAGTGACGATAATGGTCATATTTTTCTTTTTACCCCAAAAGACTACTTCTATCGAGGGATCGTGATCACAATGATGACATCATCGGCTGATCACGTGACTAGGACGTGCTACACTAAGATGAGAGAGAGAGAGAGAGAGAGAGAGAGAGAGAGAGAGAGAGAGAGAATATTATTGATCTTTTGGTTGTTCTTTTAATATTGATAGCCCTACCTTTAATTTTTTGGTACCGTTGTCATCCATGACATTTAATCTACAATACTGCATGAAACACAAGACGATAAATCATGACTGTACTTCGATGTCAAGTAAGGAATGGAAGAATATATTTTATCTCTGGATTTCCTGCTTATTTCGCTATACATATTTTAGTATTAAATTTGCTAAAGCACATAATTCATATATCATAAAAATCCTTAAATAATTGGTTTGATGATGTTTAGTGATGAAATTAGGATACACTACTTCTCTTAGGGTAAAACAGGAGTAATGAAAGCTATAACTTTTGAAATATGTCTGTCAAGAGAGGTCAGAGCGAAGATACTCACTGTATGACGTTTTGAAAGACACTGACCAGTTTGCAACTTTCCTGCCTTGTGATTGGCTGATCAACAGTCAATCAGAAGCGTCGAAAGGGAAGGGCCTCGGCACCAGATGCACGGTTGCAGTGAATTAATAATAGCAGTCACATTCCTAAGAGGAAAGCAGCTGGGAAAAAATAAATTGAGTATGCGCATGGTTTGAGGTACGTCTTTATATCAGGAATACAAATAATGGGACTCAATAACCTGCTTGGCACAGGCAACCAAAAAAGACTTAATTTGGAAGTCTTAGAAATAATTAGCTAAGTTATTCTCCGCACGCAACTATAGCTAATGCACAATTCTGCCTTTCGGACATTTCTTTGCATTGATTTATATCAAAATTATGGTTTCTGCTATAGCATCTTTGTTTGAATTTATATCATTAATTAAACTGCTTATTTATGATTACTGGCATATCATACTTGTTAATTAAATAAACACATACACACAAAAAAACAAATAAAAACATTTACCCTAGTAAAGCCACAAATACATCAAGGCCGTCCCGTTGTATTCTGCTTCTCTGTTTTGATTAGTATCTTATATTGATTTATATGACATAGCTTACGAGCACTATCAATATTTTAGTAAGACATTGGAGAGACTTACACAGCACGATTTATGAAAGGCTAAATGAATCATTTATTCCTTTTCTCTTTGAACAAATGAACCGAAATAATTGGTTTGGCCTAGAATACGTTTTCTCTCTCTAGACAAATATATAACAGAAAACGTTACTATTGTAGGAGACGTGGAATTTTATGGCAGACTAAAGGAGTTAATGTTTCAGACCTGTAAACGCATGGATTATTGAGCTTTATGTGACAAACATAGCATTCAATTACGAGCATTAAAGTTTTTAAGGTAATTTTTGATAGTCGATGCACCTGAGTGAGAATTTCTTTGTCAAGATTAGTTTATTTACGCTAAGTAATCATATCCCAAAGAGTTTTACTTGTACGATAATCTGACGTCCCAGTAAAAATAAATGATGTTTGATACGGAACAATAATAGAAAAACAACAACACAATGTATAAAGTACAAATCCAATATATATAAAGCATAATCAACTGGATAACACGATAATGGTCACGAAAAATTCTTGGCTGTATACCCGTTACGGCTTATATTCAGAATCACGACGCACCATGATTCACAATACCCGATTCAATCTGGAAGCCACAATAGCGAGGATCAATCAGTGCGGTATGTCTTATATTACATTCAGGCCCAGGTATGGAACTCTTTGCTATTATGCTGATTCCTATTCTATTTCTTGTTGAGTCCTTGCAGGGAAGAATGGGATGTGATATTATATCATCGCATTGCATCATCTGTATTTCATCCGCATGTAGCCCTTATAGGATTTATCTTTCAAAGTCTTCTAAGTCCTTCAGTTGTATGACAAAAGGCAGACTGCCCTATTAAAGGAACTTCATATATTAAGAAAAAATAAGTGGTCTGAATGTACATTAACGCAATCACAGCTGTATTGGCATATTCTGGACATGCATGGTATCCATTCCAACAACCTGACCTCCGGTACGTGTGCCTAACTTTGAATGACATCATTCGTCTCTTCCAACAGCACTACTTGACCATGGTCGGGTCGACCATCACCATCCCGTTCATCTTGACGCCGCTGATGTGCGTCGACGACAACGACCCTGCTCGAGGTGCCTTGATCTCTACCATCTTTTTCGTGTCTGGTGTTGTGACGCTTCTGCAGTGCACTTTTGGTGTGAGGTATGTGTCGTCTGTTAGTTACGACTTTTGTGTATTTGTTGTTGGAGTGTTTGTAGCTGATCCTGAATAGCTTTTCTGTTTTTGCCGTCATTTGCTGGAGATGGTACAGGGTACTTGCAGGTGTGCAGAGATAGATCAGTAAGCGGATATCGTAAAACATTCGTTTTTGCAGCACTTACATAGAATTAGTTATGGCAGGGAAATTATCTTTAGTGTGATCCCCATTCTTTTGTGATGATAATTCTCAAAATTGAGAAAGTTGAGCCTTTTTTGCGAGGATGGAATAAAACCTTTGTCTTGAGTGTAATTCTTGATATCCTGGCTGTGAATCGAAACGATAAAGTATTTGGTATTCTTTCAGTCCAAGGGATAACTATGGAATATTAGGTTCTCCGGTGAATCTAGAAAGCCTAGTTTCTCGACGAACGTGGCTGCATAACCACTACAAACCAGACCGACCGATTAAGTTGTTTTCGGATCGACAGGAACCTACTATGAGATTCAGGGCCTCTGTAACACGGTTTTTCGCAATAACTTTTTATCTATGCATTTCATAAATACAACGCTTATTCAGAATACACATTATATCTACACATAAATTTTGACTGTATTCTGCATTACGTAGGTTGAAAAAGTTTGGTACTTATAATGTAAAAGTGACTTTTTTTGAAGACGGGCCAACTTACTCAGAGAAAAGGTTTCGAACGCACTCGTTACGTAGCTTATGACAGCATTTCTTCCCTCTTTCTTGATGGATGATTGGCTATACGTAACGAAGGCTATACCGCTGGCAACAATGATATACAAATTTCAATACAAGCAAAGCAGTACACCTTTATGAACTCTGAAACCTCTCCACTGATAATTGTCATAATGAACAAAACAACAAAATATGTTAATAAATACAAAAACACTTCCATTATTAGTCTAACTCCCAAAAAAAGTTTCCTAAGAAATTACAGTCTACTTTATAGGTCAAAATCAGATTGACAAGATGTAGGGAATAGTTGGTAATTTAAAAAAACAGTAGACAAGCTTGATTTGATAACTGCTATATCCAGTGTCAAGCATTTATTGGCTATCTACCTATTTGCTGAAAAAAAAAAAAAAAAATAGCCGGTACCGTATTTTGGCTTTAAACCTTCACCAATAATTATCGTCAGAATGATGACTTCATGAGGCTCCACCCACTTTGGCCTCGTTATAATTCAGGATAACACTGAAGGCTGTCATGGGCATTGTTGGATTAGAAAATGTAACTTCTGGCTATAAAAACTCATTTCTCGATTTCTCGAGTAGTTGTAAGAAGTGCTAAATGATCCTCAAGGATCCCAGCAGTTGGGCTAAACGTTTAATTCATGTATATTACTGCTATACTGCTGCGGCACTACTGCCACAGTAGTATTACTACGCTAGCACAGATACCCCACCCACATCTATGTATCGTTCCGCCATTCATAAAGTCTTTGGGTTTCAGAGCCGATGAAACAAGGTGAATGAGTTTCTGTCTGGTGGATGGGCGGAGCAACATTTTGTCAAAAGGTGTTTACATTGCTTACGTAATGAATGTTTTTTGACTCTTGGCTCGTAATCTTTGGCCATGGCGTCGGCTAGATAAGTTTTACTCTTTAAAGATTAAAACGATTGGGTTTAGGTTATTGATAATGCTGACAAAATTTGTGTGTGGTTGTAAAATATACATATGTCAACTTTCAGCTACATCCGATGCTTTGATAAGGAGCAAAGTCCAAAAAACAGTGTTACAGAGGCCCTGAATCTCATAGTAGTATAGCTTTCCTGTCCAGGAGCAAGAACCCGGGAGACGTAAAAGAATCGCACTCAAGAAAAGGGTCTAATTTTATTTTCATCTTAAAGAACGTAGCTCTTCTTCATATTCTTCACTTTTTTCAGTATTGCTGCTAAAAATGGAGTAAATGTGTTATTTTTCTAACTTAACTTTTATATTCATTTATGACTTATAATAGTCATACTGTGATATGTTGGGGGAAAAATGTAGCGCAAATGAAAGTTTGGGGTCTAAACCTAAAAATGATTAAAACCAAATCAAAATGATTCTATTTTATCAGAATATATTTCGTTCTGATTAGTGTATGACAAAATTCATGTCAAATTGAATATGCTATCCTGGTTGTAAGACAAACAACCACAAAATAAACGCTTTGTGTTTTTTGGAAAGTTCTTTTTGAGGAAAGACATGACACTTTTCTTTTTTCATTAATAACGCAACACTTGGATTCATATTTTCACTGTTATTGAGGGTATAACATCTCTTCACTAGCACGATGATGTGGTAGCAATTATTGTCTAGACAGGTATAATGTGAAAATCTGTGATTCTCAGGATAAAGCAAGTAGGCTAACCTAAGGTGAACTATGCCAACTTAACGTTAATTCCCATTTGTACCTTTACTGTCATATTCACATTTTGCTAGTCTGTAATCTAGGGCTTTACTTGCAGGCAATGGCTGTAGTATGTCTTATTTTCTATGCCAATTATTGCATCTCAAAATTTCAGGCTACCAATCGTGCAAGGCGGGACATTCAGCTTCCTCGTGCCTA
>NC_061100.1:121739126-121766626 GCF_015104395.2 Macrobrachium nipponense
TCAGATTTTACATGTTTTGGACTGTAAAGATACTTAGTAATTTTGGTTAGGGTCAAATCTGTTAGGTTTGTGACCGTGTGATATCCGATAATCCTGGATTATCTCTTTTAATTTTTACCCTTTTGACAATTAACCATCTGGTATTCTTGATCTTGTTGTGTACCTGAGAAATTTCTCTCCAATTGTATTTCATTAGCTCCTTGACAATGTCTTAGTAAAGACGAAAGCTCTTGGATTTCTGACTATCATTTTCCTGTGGTATTCGCATATATATATATATATATATATATATATATATATATATATATATATATATATATATATATGTGTGTGTGTGTGTGTGTGTGTGTGTGTGTGTGTCGTTAATATTGAGTTTAGAATTAGGCTTAACCTTTCCTTTCTGATGTTTTTCCCATTGGCTATGTAAGTTTGCCTACAACAAACGTACAGACTTTTAAGATAAATGAATCTTGTAAGCACACTACTTTTCAATGCTGTACATGACTTCAATATCTTACAATTGGTTATAAAAGAAACTATTAAAGTAAAAACGCTGGCTGTGTAGTACTCATACCCGAGTAAGTAGTAATGAATTACTAGGTTACCTGTTCTTTGAAGTGATATATTCCCAAGGAGAGAGAGAGAGAGAGAGAGAGAGAGAGAGAGAGAGAGAGAGAGGAGAGGGAGAGACTATAAAGGTACAAAACCTATACAACATGTTCATTTCAGGACGATTGCACTGATGGTTTTGTTCTCGCAGTATCTGAGGAACGTTCCCTTACCTTTTCCTACTTATAAGAAGTCAGGTTTTGGCCTCACCAAAGTGTACGTCTTCAAGCTGTTTCCTGTAAGTTATTCCTAATTATCATTGTTATTATTATCATTATTACGAGCTTGTTAGCGCGTGCTACGCGCTCTGGAACGGCGCTGCTGTCTCCTCTACCCTCCCGATTCCCCACCCATCCAGCCCCACCCAGGGCGGACAAACTAGTTTGCAGGGGGATGGCAAACAAGATCCTCTCGGATTTTATTATTATTATTATTATTATTATTATTATTATTATTATTATTATTATTATTATTATTATTATTATTTTAAGTTGGCAAGGTATTACTTTGTTTTTTTTTTATTTCCAATTTATAGGTGTCTATTAATTTGTGTAATAATGTACTTTCTTGTTTGAATCTGATGTCACTGAACATCAATTATGTGTTTTTTTTTTTAAATATGAGGCGTAAAGGGAAACAAATATTTTTCTAAGAAATATTTTTGAAATTTATCATTCACTTATGTTATACCCATCATTAATTGCTTGCAATATTACAAACTTTACCCTAACACTGGCAAAATTTACTGTATTTTCTGAGAAAGATTGAACGGCCACAGAAGTTAGGATTCATTTTTCGTGCACAAAGCTTGAATTGGTGTCTCTCTTTTTGCTATCAAACCTGTGGAGTTTAGAAGTAAGTACTGTTCACTTGAACCTATCCAGAATGACTTACTATTTGAAAGAGCGCCAATAACCCATCCTAACTATAAATTTCATTCTAACCTGCCCTTTACTGGAAAGGAATTTTGAGTGGCTTGAGAGACAACGCTCATTCTTTTTGCCATGATATCGAATAAATATATTTATTATTCTGCATATGGATAGAGGGCAATGATAAATAGGGCAGTTAACAATGAGGAACCTTTCAACATTCAGAAAAAGGCCATCAGAACTCTTGACTTGACGGAGGAAGAATTCGAATTTATAGAAAAAGTAGACAATACCATAGCTATGATATATATATAATATATATATATATATATATATATATATAATATATATATATATATATATATATATATATATATAATATATATATATATATTATATATATATATCTATATATAATATATATATATATATATATATATATATATATATATATAGATATATTATATAATATATATATATATTATCTTATTTCTCTGCCTGATAACTGCATCGGTTGAATGATCAGATTAAAGCAGCTAAGAGATCTGTAATTGAGCGGTCCCAAGCTGCCAAATTATGACCCCTATTGGGATATGTTTAACCATCTGATATATATTAAAGACGAGCTGTAAACCTCAGAAAGATCCTTTATATCACAAACATGATGCACCAAACTTGTGTTAAACGGTAAATCCATTCGTTTCCAAATGACATATTGTCAATAAGCCTAATTGGAGCATTATATATTAATCTACTTGTAGAATAATTGATGGTCAAAAACTTTGATTTATAGGAATATGAATATTATTCACTACATTACCATGGTAATTGGCGATCGTATGAATGCGTTCACTGTAGAAATATTAATTTTATGTGGTCTACATATTATCAATACGTGATTTTTAGTTTCCTTCCTTTAGCAGTAGCAATGAGGAGGCAGTATGTTTTACAAAACAAATGAAATACCATATACGCTTAATTACTGAATGACAAATTTTTCACGAGGTAGCTATTATTATTTTATCACTTGTATTATTATTATGATGATTATTTATTATTATTCATTATATGATTATTATTATTATTATTATTATTATTATTAATTATTATTATTATTATTATTATTCAGAAGATGGGCCTTATTCATGTGGAACAAACGCACATGGTCCATTGGTTTGAAATTGAAGCTTCCAAAGGCTATGGTGTTCATTCGAAAGAAGTAACGTAAAGTAATGGGAAATATAGAAAGAGGAGGCTAGTTATTAGAAAGACAGATAAATTAACAAATTAAAATATAAATAAGAATTCGAGTAAAATATTAAAATACTTGTTGAATTGTATTAAGGTTGTAATGCATTGCATCTTGACTTGAACTTATGAAGTTCCAATATATAGTATATATATTACATATATGTATATACAATACATACATACATACTACATAAACATACATAAACACACACACACACACACACACACCACACACACACACACACACACACACACACACACACACACACACATATATATATATATATATATATATATATATATATATATATATATATATATGTACACTCTAATTCCCTTGCTTGATGGTTGTTAGAGCCCTCCGTTCCAATAATCTCTTATAATTTATTTCCAAACGTATGGGAAACAAATAAGACCAGTTAGGTATACCCTTCACCCAATCTATACGTATATTCATTCAATGTCTGATTTGCCTCGTACTTCTCTAAACTATTATTGCCTATTCTTGTTTAGATCCTTTTGGCGATCTTAATATCCTGGGCAGTTTGCGCCATCTTGACCGCTAGTGGAGTTCTCACAAACGGGAGCTATGCTAGAACGGACCGAGCCCTTGGAGCCCTCAGCAACGCTCCTTGGATAAGAGTTCCTTATCCTGGTAAGTCTGCTCACGTTTCTGTTTTACGTAATATCTCCTCTATATATACATCTATACACGTATCTAGTTCATGAAGATTCAGCAAATAAAAAATGCTTCTTAGATTATCAGAAATCTATGCACGTCTTCTGATTTGTCTTATGCGTTTTCTTGTTTAAATTTTATATCACTGGCAGTTGTTTAATTTGAAAAACGTCTAGAGAACCTCTATGATGAGTCTTTTCGCGTGCATTCCTCCATAGGATTCAGATTTTTGTGCTTGTAAGGCTCGCGCACCTATAAAGGAAGAGTGTATAAGACTAGTTGAACCAGCATTGATACAGAGAGCTAAAATTTTACATGGCTGGTAAAGAGAAGGCAAGAGAAGAAATTGGATGCCCAGAGATGAAGATACTTAGATGGATATGTAGAGTGATAAAAATGAACATGGTCCAAAATGAAAGAATAAGGGGGACCACTAAAGTAGTAGAACATCAAAGAAGGCCTAGGAAAGAAGACTGCAGTGGTATGGCCATGTGATGAAAAAGGATGAGACATTATGTAGGGAGGAGACTGATACAGATGGAGGTGCCTAGTGGGAGAGCGAGAGGAAGCGAAGGATGTTAAAGAAGATCTGAGAGGCAAACAATTGTCAGAGGACGATGGGTCTGACCGAAACAGGTGGAGGAAAGCTGTCAGAAACATCGACCCCACATGGAAGTGAGAAAAGATGCAGAGAAAGAAGAAGGCTTGTGTACCTTTCAATACTTTCTTGTTGCTATGTTGTCAATCTGATCAGAAGGTTTCTGAAATTCATGAGTATCTCAAAATTAATAGCCTAAATACCGGTATATGGATTTCTGAATGCTGATGAAATAACTGCTATGCATACGTTTTATTGAATTTTGGGGCATGATTTTACAGGCAGAATGCCATTTTGTTGAAAACAGTATCTAATGAAAATGTATGGTAGACCGAGAAATGGTACATACTGTCCTTGTTACTTTGAAGCACTAGTTTCTTGTTTCATGTCAAATGAAGTCCGCTGTACATGACTTGAAACGTACCTGCATTTACTGATTTTCCTTTATGTCTGTAACTAATGACCCGAATCTTATCGTCTACAGGTCAGTGGGGAGTACCAACTGTATCAGTGGCAGCAGTATTTGGAATGTTAGCTGGTGTTTTAGCCTCCCTTATTGAAAGTATAGGCGATTACTACGCATGCGCTAGATTTTCAGGTTAGTGTTTTTATCATAAGGTGTTTGTGCTGCTGCTCAGGCTCTACTATATTAGTAAGCTAGTGGCTTGGCAGCTGTTCTTTTATCATTTTCCCATGGTTATTAAAGGATAGAAATGCGACATTTAAGGGGATCATCGTTTATCCTGCGAACTTTATCGAAGTTTTAAAAGGCACGAGAAATAGATCGCGTTGCAGATAAATAACTGAGCTTTGTGTAAATGGCTGATATGTCTTCCAGGCGCTAAACCACCTCCAGAGCATGCAATCAACCGCGGAGTTGGAATAGAAGGCATAGGATGCATCATCGCAGGACTCTGGGGCACAGGAAACGGTACTACGTCCTACTCTGAGAACATCGGCGCAATTGGGGTTACCAAGGCAAGTATTTTGAAACTTTTATATCTGAGTTTTTTTATTTTTTTATTTTTTTATTTCCGCATTATTATCTTCTATTGGTTTATAGTCTCCTACACGTCGGAGTTTCGAGACGTTCTCTATCCAGGGCATTAACAAAAAAAATAAATAAGTTTACAGTAAGAATTCTGTCTTGGGCTCTTGGATGCAAGCTTCACTAGTCAGAAATGTTACGTTTTCAGTCACATCGTATGAAGTGAATCTAATTCTTACAACTTTCCATTTACACTAAACAGGTGGCAAGCCGACGCGTGGTACAGTATGGCGCGGTAATCATGACGATTTTCAGCATCATTGGCAAATTTGGCGCCCTCTTCATCACCATCCCCGAGCCAGTGGTGGGAGGCGTTTTCTGCGTCATGTTCTCCATGATCACAGCCGTGGGGTTGTCCAACTTGCAGTACGTCAACCTCAATTCCTCCAGGAATCTCTTTGTCCTTGGATTTTCATTGTTCATGGGACTAGCAATTCCCAAGGTATGTACAGGACTCTATTTTGGCATATCTAGGTTAATTCATTTTTTTATATTTCTTGAGAATTTCGGGTGTGATTAGACTACATGTTATTTATGAAGTGTCTGGTTGAAACGAGAATATCAGTATTTTTCTATCGCTATCTCAGCTATGTTCAGTTATCTTTAGGTACAGTAAACTAATACTGCTGAATTAACACTTGTTTCTTCACGAACATTTGGCAGTTGTCAAAGTTATAAAACCATCCATATTTTTTTTAGTAATAAATATAACGATAAAACCTACTAAAACTCTTATGTAAGGCGAGTTGAGGTCAGACTTTACTACACCTCTGTTGGCAATGAGAATAAATATGAATTATTTTCACTTAAACTGGTATTGAGCATAAGGATAAAATAACACATACGTCTCTTTGCCATCTTTGTAATGAGAGACAATGAAACTTTACAAACTTTTCATTCTTGTCTAATAATGAAACTTCCTTCCTGTTCTTTGTATTGGGGAAATATGGACACTTCGCATTCCTTTGTGCAGTGAGGAAATAATGAAGCTCTTTTCAGCCAACCTCTCTTCGTACTGAACAAAATGATAAAACCTCGAATTTTATCTCGTCTATTTATCCTGGTAACGAGCGTAAACTCGCCAGCATAATACTGAAACTTGGTACACTTCTCTTAATGTTGAATAAACCCGTCATCCGACAGGAATTTATCAAATATTGTATTTCCCATTCCAGTGGATGGCAGCACAGGGACCTGGGATCATTGATACCGGCAGTGCCGTCGCAGACCAAATCATTACAGTTCTCCTTCAAACGTCTATGTTCATTGGTGGGGCCCTTGGCGTGATCTTGGACAATACCATTCCAGGTAAGTCTTCTGCAGTCAGGTATAGAAGAACAGAATCTGGGCCAAAGGCCAAGCGATGGTACTCCTGTGTTCACTGAGCGCTGGAAGGGTAATTGCCGGTAAAAAGGTTCGAAAGATGTAGTAACAGGAGGAAACCTCTGTCACAAGTACTATTCAATAGTTAATAAATATTAAACACAAGCTATGCAATAGCACTTGAAGGTTCTTTTAGTCTTTTAACTGTTGTAGACGAAGTGGTGATAAACAATTATATGAGCTTTTTAAAGTTTTAATTATAACATAGCAAATATATATAACATTTAATTATTTAATTGATAATAAAAGTGAATAAATGGAATAGTCACGTAAGTATAATGAATGTCAAACAAATATCAATAAGTAAGAACGGTGTTCATTTCATCAATAATAACGTTTGTAACAAATAGAAAAATGATTGCTATCTGATTTTACATTTTATATATAAATAAGCAATAGGTATCATATTTAATAACAATCAAAATACAGGGAAAAGATACCGAGTACACTCGCGGATACTGCCGTGCGGTCGGTCACTTATCCCTTGTGCATAAGGCCACAACCCTCAAACATGCTTTCGTGACTTCGACCGGCCAATAAACACACACTCTCGATCATAGCGACCAGTGCACATTTTGCGATTACCGTAACATTTACCACTAAACACCAAGCACCAATACTTCGGTGACGGTAAACAACCAACGCCGACGAAGAGCACTTTCAAGTAGGGCTGATGTATAAAATCCAAGGTGGCAGGGATCTCGACCTCTTCCGCACAACAGCACCACGAATGCACTCACGAGTTATTTCTGCTGATCCCCATTTCACTTCTGAAGAGAGAGAAACAGTAACTAAACAACTGTCCAAAGCAAGATGTCAATTACCAATCTTCATTACGGTAACAAGAATTCGTTGGTAATTACAGTTGGGTCTTTAACTCTGCTTTAACTCTGAAATCCCTATATACATACAAACAGTACTTATTATGATGTAAATATAGTTTCAATCTAAAACACTAAACATATATAAACACACTGTGACATACCTCCCCCCTTAAAAAAGAAAATAACAATTTTCTGTACTTAACTTATATATCAGTTTCACATCTGCTCAAATAATCAGCTCCAACATTCTCTGAACCCTTTATAACTCTTATATTGAAGTGATATGGTTGTAGACTCAATGACCATCTCATTAATCTTGGATTTAATTCTCGAGCAGTCTGAAGATAAGCCAAGGGCTTGTGATCAGTCTCCAGAACGAAGTATCTTCCATACAAATAGACTGCGAACTTCTGAATCCCCCAGACTATGGCAAGGCACTCCTTCTCCACGGCAGCATACTTAGTTTCCCTCGGTAGCAATTTTCTACTTTCATAAGCAATCGGACGTTCACTCCATCCACTTCTGCAGAAGTATGGCACCCAATCCAGCGTTCGAAGCATCTGTACGTAATACGAATTCAGCCTGCAAATCTGGAAGTAAAAGAATAGGCTCGGCAGCAATTTTGTTCTTAAGAGAAACAAACGCCCGGTCATGCATTTCCTCCCACAAAAGGTCATTAGGCTGATTTTTCTTGGTGAGATCTGTAAGACAGGACGCGATAGTAGAATAATTTGGAATAAACTTGCGATAATAACCACATAATCCCAGAAATGAACGTAATTCCTTCTTGGTCCTCGGATGTTTTGCACTAACTATTTTCTCCACTTTATCTTTAGTAGGCCACATTTTATTCTCGCCTACAACGTGTCCCAAATATTCAATTGAATACATGCCAAAGAAACATTTAGTAGGTTTAGCAGTTAGTCCAGATTTTTTTAGTCTACGCAAAACTTCTTCCAAAAGATACAAATGCTCCTCCCAAGTTTTCGAATGAATTATCAGATCATCTAGGAAAAAAACTCACCCCTCTAAACCTGCAAATAAACTTCTCATCATCTTATTGAAAGTGGCTGGGGCATTCACAAGTCCAAATGGGAGCACTTTAAACTGGTACAGTCCTAAATCTGTTTGAAATGCAGTATACTGTTTACTATCCTCATCCAGAGGAATTTGCCAATATCCGCGGGATAAATCCATCTTAGAGAAATATATACTTCCACTTAAGCTGGCAAATATCTGCTCTGGGTCACACATAGGTTCACTATCAAAAATAGTTAAGGCGTTCAGTCTTCTAAAGTCTAGACAAATTCGCTTTGAGTTATCAGGTTTCGAACTACTACCATAGGGCTGAATAAGGAGAACTTGAAGGCTCAATATATCCAAACTTTCATAGATTCTATTTCTGAATTCACATCTCTGCGCAAAGCATAGGGAATTTTGTAGGGTTTTTACTTTGAACAATTTCTTCTCTTACCAACCTGATTTGGTGTTTGATCACGTGAGTGCGCCCGGGAATCTCCGACATTACCGCTCTGTAGCGGCTAAGGAGAGCCTCCAGATTCTGCTTTTGATTTTCCTGCAATTCCTTATTCAGATTGGTTTGTTCCCAAGTAGGTGAAGGTCCAGTATCAGGCACTAGTAGGGGTGAGAAATCCTCCTGTGGATCCTCCTCGACCACTGCAATTGTACCTCCACTTTCTCGAACTTCTACAGAACTTTTATTCCTAGGATGTAAGCTTTAAGCAAGTTAGCATGATAAAGTTTCCTTTTCCCATTTATTTGAATTTCATAATCCATCTTCCCTCTCATACCAACAACAGGAAAAGGACCCTTCCACTGAAGTAACAATTTATTATTAGCCTTGGGTAATAGTAAGAGAACTTCACTGCCAATTTTAAATGTTCTATTTTTAGCCTTTTTATCATAAAAGAATTTATATTTACCTTGCGACTTCTTCAATTCCTCTTGGGCCAACTTACAAGTTTCTTCTAATCTTTCTCGGAGGTTGAATACATAATCGTAAGTAGTTCTTACCTCTTCCTCATTTCTCTCCTTATCCCACAAATCTCTCAGAATAGCTAAAGGGCCACGCACCGTTCTCCCATATAATAATTCAAAAGGAGAAAACCCCATGCTTGCTTGTGGAGACTCTCGGTATGCAAAGAGAACTGCCGGCAGGTATCTATCCCAAGTAGTAGGTTGTTCAGCACACATCTTTTTAATCATAGATTTCAACGTTCCATTGAACTTTTCAACTAGACCATTCGCCATCGCATGATAAGGGGTCGTAGGAAGATGCTTGATTGACAAAAGACCTCTAACTTCGTCCATCATCTGCGATGTAAATTGACTGCCTCTATCAGTCACCATTTCTTCAGGAATCCCGACTCTGGAAAAGAAACTCAACAAGGCATCAGCTACACGCTCAGTCTCGATAGACGGTAAGGCTATGGCTTCAGGGTATCTGGTTGCATAATCAACCATGGTCAGGATATATTTGTTACCAGAACTACTTCTTGGCAAAATAGGTCCTATCAAGTCAACAGCAACACGTTTAAAAGGAGTGTCAATGAGTGGTACCTCTCCCAAAGGTACCTTCCCAACTTTTCCTCTAGGATAAGTTTTCTGACAAATGTCAACACGACTGACAGAATCTCTTTACTGCTGCCCCAATACCTGGCCAGTAAAATTCCTGCCTTATTCTACCTAAGGTCTTCTCAGCACCCAAATGACCTCCAAGTATTCCTTCATGTGCCATGCTCATCACGCCCTCTCGAAGCTTAAACGGTAATACTAGTTGCTTGTGTTCAATACCTCGGTCTGAATATATTCTGAACAACAATCCTCTCTCCAAAACTGCCTTACCTTTTCCATCTCTAGTAATAGCTCTACCAGTTCTTGCATCATCTCGCAGAGATCTTAAGCTTGGATCCTCTTCTTGCTCTTTCTTGATTTCCTTTGAATCCATGTCCCAAGAAATCTTAGAGTCTGACGTTTTCAGCTTTTGGAATGTAGATTGAGATTTCTTTGCACCAGCTCTCGTTAATACAGCGCCGGATGTGGGTTCCTCCAACCTTGTTGCTCCAGGGATGTTGCCTATAATGATATCATAAAGAGGGTCCTCCATGCACACAGCAAGGGTAGTACCGTGAAAAATAGTGATTGAATGTAAATTTCAGCCAAAGGATAAGTTTTCTACAAGATCTTGTTCATATATCGAATCCTACTGCTCTTACCAGTAAAATGTTCAACAGGCACCAAGTCTTTTCTGGCTACGACAGTTGTACAACCAGTGTCCCTCAAAACTTTCACTGGGTTCCCGTATAAAATACCCTCCTCGACAGGCCTATCAGAAGCAACACTTGCCAACTCAGTGTGATCATTTTCAAACACTTCTTTATTTATCCACAACAGGATCTTTAAAATTTCCTTTACGGCCCTTTCTGGTCCAATACAACTTCTCCTGCTGCAGCATGACCATTTTCTTGGATCCCTTTGCATATTCTAAGACAATTTGAAGCCTTATGACCCACTTGTCCACATAACACTTAATAGAGGGTGGACATCGAATGGGTTTAGCAGTCTGCTCCAGGATGCGCTTCCCCGGATAAGTCAACTCTGTCACTACGTACTGTAGAAAAATATCTAGAATTATGAAATAAACCTCCATGAGCTTGAACATAACTTTCTGCTAATTCAATCATTCTGTTAGCGATAATGGTAATCGCTCTCTCAGATGTACCTGCAACTGCCTGCCACAACTCTGCAAAAATTGCTCAATAAGAAATAAATCAGTTAAGCCTTCACATGTCATTTCACACTTTGACATTTCAATCCACCTCTTCAAGAGATGTCTTAATCTAGACAAAAAACTGTTCAACTAATTCATTCTTCTGTGGTTTAACTGACCGAAACTTTACTCTGAAACCTTCCTCAGTACAATCAAATCTTTTCATAAGTGATTCAGAAACCTTATTATAATCCAAAGCATCCTCAGGTGAAAGTCTAACGTAAACTTCCAAAGCTGCACCCTTTAAATGTGAACTTAGAATTATAGCCCAATCCCCTTTAGGCCACTTGGCTGCACTAGCAAGAACTTCAAACCTCCTAAGATATGCATCAATATCATCTTTGTTTTCATCAAAATCAGGAATAGAAGGACCTTTAACTTTTACTCTTACCTGGTTACCTTCAGTGTCGGAACCTTCGGTATTAACTGGCGAGTCCTTTATTTCTTTTTGCAGTTTCAATTTCTCAATCTCCTGTTTTTGCAAAGATTCTTGCATATCATACAAACGAATCTCATGAGCTCTATCTCTCTCACTTTTTTCACGGTCATATTCACGCTCCTTTTCTTTCCTCCTGGCGTTCCCTTTCTCTTTCCTCACGAGCACTTCTAGTTTTTCACGTTCTAATTCTCGTTCCTTATTTCTAATATCCCTTAAAGCACTTTGTTCATCACTTACAAATCTTCTAAGGTCTTCGCCTTCATAACCAAGCTCTTTGCCGAGAGCTGTTAATTCCGCGATGGAAGACATAATTACCGACTGACTTTCAGATTACTCAATTTTAACACTATTTATCTTTTTAAACCACTGCCTACGTCCTTTCACGGTCGCCAGATGTCACAAGTACTATTCACTAGTTAATAAATATTAAACACAAGCTATGCAATAGCACTTGAAGGTTCTTTTAGTCTTTTAACTGTTGTAGACGAAGTGGTGATAAACAATTATATGAGCTTTTTAAAGTTTTAATTATAACATAGCAAATATATATATACATTTAATTATTTAATGATAATAAAAGTGAATAAATGGAATAGTCCACGTAAGTATAATGAATGTCAAACAAATATCAATAAGTAAGAACGGTGTTCATTTCATCAATAATAACGTTTGTAACAAATAGAAAAATGATTGCTATCTGATTTTACATTTTATATATAAATAAGCAATAGGTATCATATTTAATAACAATCAAAATACAGGGAAAAGATACCGAGTACACTCGCGGATACTGCCGTGCGGTCGGTCACTTATCCCTTGTGCATAAGGCCACAACCCTCAAACATGCTTTCGTGACTTCGACCGGCCAATAAACACACACTCTCGATCATAGCGACCAGTGCACATTTTGCGATTACCGTAACATTTACCACTAAACACCAAGCACCAATACTTCGGTGACGGTAAACAACCAACGCCGACGAAGAGCACTTTCAAGTAGGGCTGATGTATAAAATCCAAGGTGGCAGGGATCTCGACCTCTTCCGCACAACAGCACCACGAATGCAACTCACGAGTTTATTTCTGCTGATCCCCATTTCACTTCTGAAGAGAGAGAAACAGTAACTAAACAACTGTCCAAAGCAAGATGTCAATTACCAATCTTCATTACGGTAACAAGAATTCGTTGGTAATTAAAACAGTTGGGTCTTTAACTCTGCTTTAACTCTGAAATCCCTATATACATACAAACAGTACTTATTATGATGTAAATATAGTTTCAATCTAAACACTAAACATATATAAACACACTGTGACAACCTCCCAGCTGCAATATGAACCAATTGTTAGGAGAGAAGGAAAGTAAGAAGAAAGAAAGAGTATGAACGGAGGCACAGATGAAAAGAATGGAAAGGGTTGCAGCTAGGGGACGAAGGGACGTTGAGAAGAACCTTGTTTAATGCCTACAGTGATCGCATGAGGTTCACTGGCGGCACTAACCCCTACTAGGTCTTCAGTTTTTAAACTTTCGTTTCGTGAAAGCCTTCTCTCTATTTTTCTTTCAGTTAATCCTCATGATCATTAAACTGCTTGTCTGAGGTGAAGACAGAATGAAGTAGTACGGGGATTTGAATAAAGAACGATGTTGGTTTTCAATACCATTTAAAGAAATAAAAAAATAAACTTTATTTTCGCTCTGCGCTTTGGCTCAGTAGTACTGATCTTGACAAATGTTTTCTTTATCGGGGATGAATATACGCAATTCGCTTGTGACAAGTGAAAAGTTATCAGCATAAATTTTTTTTTTTCTTTAACTGGATTGAACTAAGCTTATGGTAAATTTAGCTGCAGTCTGCCTCAACTAATTTCAGATGTATCAGGGATAGACTAATGCGTTTTCACTTGTGCTTTGTATGTATTTTACGCATGAAAAGAAACGAGCCTATAATCCGATTACTCTGGGAAGACTCATTACAAAAAAGTCAAAACCACTTTCTCTTTGATAAATACTTCCGACTATTTCTATCCAACAGAAGGTGTCTCACACTTTTACGTACTGTCAAATTGTATTTGATCGCTGAAGTAGACGGTTGTGCTATAGGGGTAGAAAACAGCTTAAAATAGTTACTGGTCTTCACGTGTGTTGTCTATGCGCTTTACAGGCCTGTGAGATATTCGTTAGTCCTATTCATGCGACCTATACTCTGTCTTTTTTTTTTTTATCTGTCCATCCGCCTGTGGTGTTTGCGCATGGTAACACTGCGTCCCGAGCTTTAAATAATATCCTATTTCGAATATTAACGGTATAATTCGCATACAGAAAATTATCAAAACACTTTTCAGTTGCAAATGTACACCCAGATATCCCTTTATTTACCTTTAAACTTACACATAGCGTAACTATTAAAAGCCCGGGACGCAGTGTTACCATGCGAAAACACCACAGGCGGATGGACAAATGGAAAAAAACAGAGTATAATTGCATGCACACCACAAAAAGTACTGCTCGATGAAGTCATTTGTTAATTCCTTCATCAACTTTTTGGTTGCCCATGGCGTGCTTAGATTTAACATGATCGACGAAGAAACATATTCACCTACTATTGCATGGTTTCAGGTTCCGATGAAGAAAGAGGGCTTACGAAGTGGAGGAATCAGTACAACGAAGACCACGCCGGTGAGGAGACCGGTGAAGAGACGAGTTCTTACGACCTTCCTTTCGTAATGAATTTCGTGAGGAGGTAAGGAATTAGTTAACCAAAATATGTTCATTCTGAATTCTCTATTCATGGAAACTGTGTATTTGTCGGCTCAAAGATTTTTCCGTCTACATCTGTTATTTTGCTTTATCATTATTTCTTAACTTTGCTGGGATTAAGACCATTTGTTTTATTAGACGTCTATGACTTTTCATCTTCCCACAGGACCAAGTGGATGGCCTATGTTCCCGTATCGCCAACATTCACTGGTTTCCACAGATACAGAAGATTTCTTCCGAGTGGACTCAGCCATCGCAGACGAAACGATGACACTAGTAATGCTGTTTGATAATGTTTCGTCGTAAGTGATCGTCGAATTATAGCTTAAGAAACGTAAATTTACCAAGGTCGAAGAGGTCATGACCAGAGTACAAAGTTAAAGATTATACAAATCTTGTATAATCCCCAGTTAAGAAAATAGTTCACTTTGGGGTTAGGCCTATACTGTAAATAGGATGAGCCTGGCTGCTTCTGTTGTCTCTGTTGATCTTTCTATTGCTAGTTTTTGTTGTTTTTGTTGTTTATTTGAAAGTACTAAGCGGTAATTATTTTTATTGTTAGAGGTTATAGCCATTTTTAAAATTCATAATCATATTTCAATCTTTACTTTTGTAAATGCTCGGCAGGTATACTCGAAAAAATGTATATAAACCACTGGTATTAAATTTACATGTGATAGTACTCTTTGTAAGACTTGGAAAAAAAAACCACTAGTTTCGTGAAGTTTAAGAATCTCAAAATCTTTGCTTTATATATCTAGTTCTGATAAATAATGATTTATTTTATACATGATTTTTTTTCACTTTTGAGCCATGGTTTATTTGTACACGCTATGTGTAGACTTGATCTTGACATACTACCCATGATTCTGTGATAATGTAAATATCTCCAATATCTTCCTTGTAATCTAATTTTCCTAAAGGAATTGAGTTGATAAGGAGACTTTCTGTAACACAGATCTCTGTAAATAATTTTCTTTACGTATATTGGAAAATTCTTCTAGGCTTACCTGTTGATTACAGGTGTTATCTGAGTGCTACCTGAGTTTAGCAACTCGGAAAACATCTGAATGCACAGGTCAGCTTAGAACAGATACCCTTTATATTTATGTTTTATATTGTATTTATGATTAATTCCCGACTTGCTGTTAAAACTGTATAAAACGAATATTTGCAGCTCATGATGGGTTGAGACTAGAAACCCGAGAGTTTCGTGAGAATAAAGATTTGGAATGAAGAGATGGATATATATACTATTAATAAACGCCCCACAGCTCGCCATTCGGGTACGATTTCCCACAGGGACCCCATTATTATTATAGTAGATTCACATCAACCGTGCATCTGATGTCTAGGCCAGTCCCTTACGAAGCTCCTGATTGGTTGTTGATAAGCCAATCATAGGGCTGGAAACTCCCAGTCTCTCGAGAGGGTTCACATAGCAGGATGCATATTCCCCCTCTCCTGAGGAATACTTTTGAAAAACGTATCCCTCAGGAGAGGTGGAAAATACATCCCGCCCATATGAACTCTCTCGAGAGATTGAGAGTTTCCAGCTTTGTGATTGGCTTATCAACAGCCAATGAGGAGCGTCGTAAGGGACTGGCATAGATATCAGATGCACGTTTGATGTGAATCTACTATAGTAGGAATGATAACAGACGCCTATTGAAAAAGATCACCGCTTGAAGTACGGAGATGGGAAAAGGCTCTGAGACAATACGAGAAATCGAAACTTGATGTGGTTTTTCTGTAAAAGCTTTTTTATATAAAAATGTGTATAGGTATATATCTATATATAAATATATTTATATGTATATTATATAGAGAGATATATATGTATCTATATATAATAAACTACATATATATAATATCATATATATATATATTATCATTGTAATGTATGTATATACATAAATATATATACCATCTATATAAGTATGTATGCATATAAACAACCGAGGTGTAACCCAATTAACTGTACAGTAACTGAGTATGACCGAGCATACTCTTATGGACTCCCATTCGTGGGTACGAAGGGTAAACAAAATACAACAAATACGCGTTCCTCACTCGCTCTGCTTGCTCTCACTCGTGGAAGTGTGAAGGTCAAAGAACCCCCCCACCCCCCCACCCCCACCCCCCCCACCAAAAAAAAGCATAATCCTGGTTATATCGGTCATGTGTGAAGAAATAAAGCCAAAGGTCAAATATGACTTCTTTCTCACCAGGTTCTCTCTCTCTCTCTCTCTCTCTCTCTCTCTCTCTCTCTCTCTCTCTCGTTTTTGCCAATACCCAGAATAAAACCTTTCCATGAATTGCGATTTTTAAATGGAATTCTGACTTTTTTTCTTCTCTTTATCTTTAAGCACTTAAATTCATATTGGTTTTTATACACTATATATATATATATATATATATATATATATATATGACTGGTAAAAGTGTTCTGTAACAACAGAATTCCATCTAATAAAAGGAGCCCATAAAAACACCAAAATGTAGAGAGAAAAGTACTATATTTCAGAGACTGCTGTCTCTCTCTTCAGGTATATGAATGAGAAAAGTTTACAGAAAAGGTGGTATTTTATACCAAGAGATTCGTCCACAAGTAAGCCAATTTAGGTCACACCCCGCTGATAATCTTCCTTTAATCTTCTTAAGCGTTGGTTGAATGAACCACTGCGTCGACGATGTCCGAGGTCCAATTCCCTTTTGAGATGTTCATTACCTGCTTCTCTTTTTATTAAGGGCCGATTCCATCATTTGACTCTTGTACCGGCAGTTGCTGCTATACACAGTGACATATTCCAGTTTATTCTATGGTTATGTTCATTTATGATTGAAAATAGCCGAGTTTCGTTGTCCATACCTAACTGACCGTTTGTGTTGTATTAATCTCTGGGGAAGTGATTTACCTGTAAATCCGATGTAAGATTGGTCACAGTCCTGGCATGGGATCTCTATACCCAGAGTCTTTGGGCGATGTCTTTTGTTGGACGTTAATCAAGGGATTTGGCTAAGGTATTTGGGTAGGTAAATGCAAAAGGGTTGGATTTCCAAGGGTGTGAGTTACTCTCTTAATCGTCTCCAGGTGGGGAATTTTTATTTTATTGTTGGGTGTGTCTCTGGTCTTGTCTTTAGGGGGTCGGTAGAAAATTACGTTTGCTTTTTGAATTGCTTTCTCAATTATATGGTCAGGATACTTTAAAGATGAAAGTTGCTTGCGAATTAGTTCAAATTCTTTTTCCAGGAAATCTGGGGAACAAATTCGTAAGGCTCTTAAGAATAGGTTGTTGGCTAGCTAGACTTATCTTGATAGTATTGTCATGAGAGCTAAAGTAGTGAATATTGAAAAGTGGCGAACGTTGGTCTTTTCATGTTTATGGGTAAAATTTTGTATTCTGTCGTGTCTCTGATTATTAAAACATCAAGAAAAGGAATTTTGTTGTCTGTTTCCCATTCAACTTTAAATTTGATGCTGGGCACTAATGCGTTTAATTTTGAGAGGAATTCATTAAAATTACCCCACTTATTTAGCCCAAAATGTTAGTATGTCATCCACGTATCTCATCCACAGCATGTTTTTTGGGTTTTATTGCATTTATTACTGTAGTTTCAAAGTATTCCATGTACAGATTGGCTAAAATAGGACTTAAAGGACTACCCATACTACACCCGAATTTTTGCTTGTAGAATGATTCCCCGAATGAAAATACGTTATTAGATGCACATAATTCAACTAACTTTATTATTTTGTCAAGTGCCAAAAGGGAAATGATCTGAATAGGGGGATAATTTTTCCCTTAAAAAACTGAAGAAACGTCCTGTACTGGTACTTTTGTGAATAGGGAGTCTACGTCAAGGCTTAAAAGTTTTATGTTGTGAAGTGTGATATGTGCTTCTCTGAATTTGTGACAAAAGTCTTCGAGTGTTTGACTGTGACTGGGAGAAAAAGTGCCTAAAAAGAGAAAGGAGCAGTAACCATTTAGAAATTTTGTAATTGAAAGCTCCGGCGCATGAAACGATGGGTCTGAATGAAGATTGTCTTTGTGAGTTTTGGAAGACCATAAAAGTAGGGTTTATTTAGGATTATTACTTTAAATTTCTCTAATAGTTCAATACTCTTTTTTGTCTTTGCCTCCAATTAATCTTACTTTCCGAAAAAATTCTGTGGGAACGTTCTGGAGGGATTTTTCGTCAGTTTTCGTAAGTATTTGTGTCGCTAAGGAGCTGGTTGATTTTGTGTCAGGTAGAAGTCTTTGTCCATTATTACAATTTTGCCGTCTTTGTCGGATCTACTTATTATAACATCTAACTTTTTTTAGCGAGTGGATGGCTATCATGAATCTGCGGGAACAGGATATTTCTTATGAAGGTCAGTTAAAGCATTTAGTAACACTCCTTTTCCAAACATATCTCTTCACGGCTGTAGTTTTTTGTCAGATATGAATTTATCAAAGCCACTATGAAGTCTAGGTTGTTTTTGCGGTCTGGCATTAGGGCAAAGGATAAGCCTAAATTTAAAACTAATGTTGAGTTTACAGTAAGGGGGGTGTTGGATAAGTTTAAAACTTTGTCTTGTTGTTCAAGATTATTCCATGCGCTATTATCTATTAGGTTATTTAACTTGCGTAAAAGTCTGTTGGAATGAGTCACGCTATTATAGGCAGCAATGTCGGAACAGAATGAAATCAGATACCTGTATACGTGGTCCGTAGTGAGGAGGCGAAGATTAGATTGAGTTCCATATATCACTCTGAGTAGCACGAAGATGTCGTTTCTCGTATTGGTGATTCTTTCTTCCAGGAAAATCTTGTGTGATAGAGGGAAGGGGTTTGATTGCAGAGTCCATCTCCCGAATCCGTACATTTTTGGAAGTACTTTGTTCTTGAGGCATTCTTCCACAGAATTTTTTCGGAAAGTAAGATTAATTGGCGAACGACAAAAAGAGTATTGAACTATTAGAGAAATTTAAAGTAATTAATCCTAAATTACCCTACTTTTATGGTCTTCCCAAAACTCACAAAGACAATCTTCCATTCAGAGACCCATCGTTTCATGCGCCGGAGCTTTCAATTACAAAATTTCTAAATGGTTAGCTGGCCTCCTCCTTTCTCCTTTTTTAGGCACTTTTTCTCCCAGTCACATCAAACACTCGGAAGACTTTTGTCACAAATTCAGAGAAGGCACATAATACCACTTCACAACATAAAACTTTTTAAGCCTTGACGTAGACTCCCTATTCACAAAAGTACCAGTACAGGACGTTCTTCAGTTTTTAAGGGAAAAATTATCCCCCTATTCAGATCATTTCCCTTTGGCACTTGACAAAATAATAAAGTTAGTTGAATTATGTGCATCTAATAACGTATTTTCATTCGGGGAATCATTCTACAAGCAAAAATTCGGGTGTAGTATGGGTAGTCCTTTAAGTCCTATTTTAGCCAATCTGTACATGGAATACTTTGAAACTACAGTAATAAATGCAATAAAAACCCAAAAAACATGCTGTGGATGAGATACGTGGATGACATACTAAACATTTTGGGATAATAAGTGGGGTAATAATTTAATGAATTCCTCTCAAAATTAAACGCATTAGTGCCCAGCATCAATTTAAAGTTGATGGGAAACAGACAACAAAATTCCTTTTCTTGATGTTTTAATAATCAGAGACACGACAGAATACAAATTTACCATATACAAGAAAGCCAACGTTCCCCCCTCCTTTCATATATTCACTACTTTAGCTATCATGACAATACTATCAAGATAAGTCTAGCTAGCAACCTATTCTTAAGAGCCTTACGAATTTGTTCCCCAGATTTCCTGGAAAAAGAATTTGAACTAATTCGCAAGCAACTTTCATCTTTAAAGTATCCTGACCATATAATTGAGAAAGCAATTCAAAAAGCAAACGTAATTTTCTACCGACCCCTAAAGACAAGACCAGAGACACACCCAACAATAAAATAAAAATTCCCCACCTGGAGACGATTAAGAGAGTAACTCACACCCTTGGGAAATCCAACCCTTTTGCATTTACCTACCCAAATACCTTAGCCAAATCCCTGATTAACGTCCAACAAAAGACATCGCCAAAGACTCTGGGTATATGAGATCCCATGCCAGGCTGTGACCATCTTACATCGGATTTACAGGTAAATCACTTCCCCAGAGATTAATACAACACAAACGGTCAGTTAGGTATGGACAACAGACTCGGCTATTTTCAAATCATATAAATGAACATAACCATAGAATAAACTGGAATATGTCACGTGTAATTTATAGCAGTAACTGCCGGTACAAGAGTCAAATGATGGAATCGGCCTTAATAAAAGAGAAGCAGGTAATGAACATCTCAAAAGGGAATTGGACCTCGGACATCGTCGACGCAGTGTTCATTCAACCAACGCTTAAGAAGATTAAAGGAAGATTATCAGCGGGGAGGGGGTGACCTAAATTGGCTTACTTGTGGACGAATCTCTTGGTATAAATACCACCTTGTTTTCTGTAAACTTTTCTCATTCATATACCTGAAGAGAGAGACAGCAGTCTCTGAAATATAGTACTTTTCTCTCTACATTTTGTGTTTTTATGGGCTCCTTTTATTAGATGGAATTCTGTTGTTACAGAACACTTTTACCAGTCATTGTCAGCCCATTATGGAATTCAACCGCCTTTCCACGATTCTTCACTCACTTCCAGAAGTCAAGCCAGTTTTCCGCAAGTTTGAAAAAGAACTGAACAGACTACACCGGCTAAAAAAACAAAACAAAACACTTTTTGGAAGAATGCCTCAAAGAACAAGTACTTCCAAAAATGTACGGATTCGGGAGATGGACTCTGCAATCAAACCCCTTCCCTCTATCACACAAGATTTTCCTGGAAGAAAGAATCACCAATACGAGAAACGACATCTTCGTGCTACGCAGAGTGATATATGGAACTCAATCTAATCTTCGCCTCCTCACTACGGACCACGTATACAGGTATCTGATTTCATTCTGTTCCGACATTGCTGCCTATAATAGCGTGCACTCATTCCAACAGACTTTTACGCAAGTTAAATACCTAATAGATAATAGCGCATGGAATAATCTTGAACAACAAGACAAAGTTTTAAACTTATCCAACACCCCCCTTACTGTAAAATCAACATTTAGTTTTAAATTTAGGCTTATCCTTTGCCCTAATGCCAGACCGCAAAAACAACCTAGACTTCATAGTGGCTTTTTGATAAATTCATATCTGACAAAAACTACAGCCGTGAAGAGATATGTTTAAAAGGAGTGTTACTAAATGCTTTAAAGCTGACCTTCATAAGAAATATCCTGTTCCCCGCAGATTCATGATAGCCATCCACTCGCTAAAAAAGTTAGATGTTATAATAAGTAGATCCGACAAAGACGGCAAAATTGTAATAATGGCAAAGACAAAGTATTCTACCTCGACAAATCAACCAGCTCCTTAGCGACACAAATACTTACGAAAAACTGACGAAAAATCTCCCTCCCAGAACGTTCCCACAGAATTTTTTCGGAAAGTAAGATTAATTGGCAAAGACAAAAAGGAGTATGAACTATTAGAGAAATTTAAAGTAATTAATCCTAAATTACCTACTTTTATGGTCTTCCCAAAACTCACAAAGACAATCTTCCATTCAGACCCATCGTTTCATGCGCCGGAGCTTTCAATTACAAAATTTCTAAATGGTTAGCTGGCCTCCTTTCTCCTTTTTTAGGCATTTTTTTCTTTTTCTCCCAGTCACATCAACACTCGGAAGACTTTTGTCACAAATTCAGAGAAGCACATATACCACTTCACAACATAAAACTTTTAAGCTTGACGTAGACTCCCTATTCACAAAAGTACCAGTACAGGACGTTCTTCAGTTTTTAAGGAAAAATTATCCCCTATTCAGATCATTTCCCTTTGGCACTTGACAAAATAATAAAGTTAGTTGAATTATGTGCATCTAATAACGTATTTTCATTCGGGGAATCATTCTACAAGCAAAAATTCGGGTGTAGTATGGGTAGTCCTTTAAGTCCTATTTTAGCCAATCTGTACATGGAATACTTTGAAACTACAGTAATAAATGCAATAAAAACCCAAAAACATGCTGTGGATGAGATACGTGGATGCCATACTAAACATTTTGGGATAATAAGTGGGGTAATTTTAATGAATTCCTCTCAAAATTAAACGCATTAGTGCCCAGCATCAAATTTAAAGTTGAATGGGAAACAGACAACAAAATTCCTTTTCTTGATGTTTTAATAATCAGAGACACGACAGAATACAAATTTACCATATACAGAAAGCCAACGTTTCTCACTTTCATATATTCACTACTTTAGCTATCATGACAATACTATCAAGATAAGTCTAGCTAGCAACCTATTCTTAAGAGCCTTACGAATTTGTTCCCCAGATTTCCTGAAAAAGAATTTGAACTAATTCGCAAGCAACTTTCATCTTTAAAGTATCCTGACCATATAATTGAGAAGCAATTCAAAAAGCAAACGTAATTTTCTACCGACCCCCTAAAGACAAGACCAGAGACACACCCAACAATAAAATAAAAATTCCCCACCTGGAGACGATTAAGAGAGTAACTCACACCCTTGGGAAATCCAACCCTTTTGCATTTACCTACCCAAATACCTTAGCCAAAATCCCTGATTAACGTCCAACAAAAGACATCGCCCAAAGACTCTGGGGTTTTTTTTTTTTGGGTATGAGATCCCATGCCAGGACTGTGACCAATCTTACATCGGATTTACAGGTAAATCACTTCCCCAGAGATTAATACAACACAAACGGTCAGTTAGGTATGGACAACAGAACTCGGCTATTTTTCAATCATATAAATGAACATAACCATAGAATAAACTGGAATATGTCACGTGTAATTTATAGCAGCAACTGCCGGTACAAGAGTCAAATGATGGAATCGGCCTTAATAAAGAGAAGCAGGTAATGAACATCTCAAAAGGGAATTGGACCTCGGACATCGTCGACGCAGTGTTCATTCAACCAACGCTTAAGAAGATTAAAGGAAGATTATCAGCGGGGGTGACCTGAAATTGGCTTACTTGTGGACGAATCTCTTGGTATAATACCACCTTTTCTGTAAACTTTTCTCATTCATATACCTGAAGAGAGAGACAGCAGTCTCCTGAAATATAGTACTTTTCTCTCTACATTTTGGTTTTGTGTTTTTATGGGCTCCTTTTATTAGATATATATATATATATATATCATAATATATGTATATATATATATATATATATATATATATATATATATATATTATATATGTAACACATAAGAGCGAACATCACAGTAAGTGCGGCAATGTGCTAATAGGAATAAGAGGACTATTAAGGGCTTTGGATTTTTCATCCAACCGAGACAAATGAGAAACAATATATGTGTCACTGTGAAATGATCATAAGTAATTAGAATGGCCAATTTAAGATTTTCTTCCGGAGACAGAGAACAAGGGCTTACGTGGTTTCAATGAAAAATAATTACCATTATTTTCCTATATCTTTAAGGGAAAACTTAACGACTAGTTTCATTATGTTTAACTAATCTGAATACTCACTTTACACGTGAAAAAAAGAAGGTCTTCAAGCGTCTGTTGCATCATCCCGTAGTTATATGAGTTACTTTCACTGTGAATCGTCGTAAAAGTGAGAGACTTGATGTTTTTTTTTAGAATACACACACACATCTGAAAAAGAAAAAGACTTCAGCCGATATAATAGGCAAATTGAATCCCATTAAAAATAAACTTTAACTTTTCAAACACTGGAGTCCACTAGAATTTGTGTAAATTTTATTATTATTATTATTATATTATTATTATTATTATATTATTATTGATATTATTATTATTATTATTATTTTTTGTTTGTTTGTTTGTTTGTTTATCACAGTCCTCCAATTCGACTGGGTGGTATTTATAGTGTGGGGTTCCGAGTTGCATCCTGCCTCCTTTGGAGTCCATCACTCATCTTACTATGTGCGCTGTTTATTATTATTATTATTATTATTATCATTATTTTTTTTTTTTTTTTTTTTTTTTGCTCTATCACAGTCCTCCAATTCGACTGGGTGGTATTTATAGTGTGGGGTTCCGGGTTGCATCCTGCCTCCTTAGGAGTCCATCACTCTTCTTACTATGTGTGCCGTTTCTAGGATCACCCACTCTTCTGCATGAGGCCCGGAGCTACTTCAGCCTCTAGTTTTTCTAGATTCCTTTTCAGGGATTCGTTGGGGATCGTGCCTAGTGCTCCTATGATTATGGGTACGATTTCCACTGGCATATCCCATATCCTTCTTATTTCTATTTTCAGATCTTGATACTTATCCAACTTATTATTATTATTATTATTATTATTATTATTATTATTATTATTATTATTATTATTATTATTCAGAAGATGAAACCCATTCACATGGAACAAGCCCATAAGGGACACAGACCTAAAATTCAAGCTTCCAAAGAATATGGTGTGTATTAGGAAGAAGTAAGACAAAGTAAAGGTAAATAAATACAGAAAGAAGGGATACCACTATTTAAAAAAAATTATAAATCAACGAACATGAAAAACGTATTGAAATGCCAGAAGAATGCTACTAGGGCAGTAATGTGTTGACCTTCGTTTGAACTTCTAAAGTTCCATTGCCCGACTTCCTCTGGCTCACGTTTCTAGGGAATAAGTCTAAAAGGGCTACAGGTATTAAAGCAAATTTCTCCCAACGAGAATCTCTGTTAAAGTAGATTCATATCAAACGTGCATCTGTTGTCTAGGCCAGTCCCTCACGACGCTCCTGATTGGCTGTTGATAAGCCAATCACAGTGCTGGAAACTCTCAGCATCTTTCGAGAGTTCAGGATGTATGTTCCACTCCTCCTGAGGAGTACTCCTTTCAAAAGTATCCTTCAGGAGAGGTGGAACATACATCCTGCCTATGTGAAATCTCTAGAAAGACTGACAGTTTCCAGCCCTGTGACTGGCTTATCAACAGCCAATGAGGAGCGTCGTAAGGGACTGGCCTAGACATCAGATGCACGGTTGATGTGAATCTACTATAGTACCATAGAACAACAGTTTACTAGGGCACCATTTTTTCAGGAGGTTGGTAGGTGTGGCGAGTTTTAACATACTTTTGACAATAGAACTTTATGTTATTTGACCTAACGCTGCTTTTGATATTTAAGTAAATTATAGTAAATTATACTAACTCTTCAGCAACTTGAAAACAACAGTAATCAGGAATTCAGCAGCCAAAATATTTTTATGTTTCATATGTAACACTTCATCTATAAAATAAGAGAACTACTTTTAAAGTTTCTTAATATCCACAAAACTCTTTTCTCATGCGGGATTTTTGCTACAAAAATCCAGTGATGAAGTCAGAAAATGGAGGAATATGATAAACTCATATACCCTCATGACCTAATCTTCATGTGACCTCCTTAATTTAACATTCATTTGAAAATAACTAAATATCGAAGGCAATCTGCGAAGGAATTTGACCTTCACGCTGTTATGAGCCACGTCGCCCAAGGATCTCTCCAATTAGTGATATCAATTTCACATTCAACTTGAAATGGCTTCGATTTTCTCTTCTTATATGGTAATGTTTTTATCCAGATATCGTCTCCTCGCTGAAAATCACGAGTGAATTTTGACCTAAATGTCCCGTTGATTCGTCGTACTTAAGATGTAGTGATTAGCAATGAACTTCGCTCACTCACGCTTTCGCAAAACGTACAGGATAGCATGGATTATTTTTATAAAGGACTATAGATGCGCATGATTCTTACTGCTCGTGGCAATTCAGTTAGGCGCATGGAGAAAGATTAGTCCTGCAATCGAGAATCTTGTTTTTTATCATTTTTTTTATCAAAGTCTTATTTTATTTATGTTCGAATGTGGACAACTGGCAATTATCACAGACATGAAGTATTCTATTCAAAGCTCATGAAGTCTGATCACGGAACAAGAGTATACATACACACAGGCACAAAGTCAGTTTACACTAACAACATAACAAAGAGTCGGAAAATGAAAGCGGATGGTTACCTTTAAATGATAAAGATACCTTCAAAGAATTTTAGATTATCTTATGTCTCAGTATTTTCTTAACGAATATTATTTATCTATCCAGGTATTGCGCGAAAAAAGGAAATGTGAGAAAAAATGTACTATAATAGATTCACATCAACCGTGCATTTGATGTCTAGGCCAGTCCCTTCGGATTGGCTGTTGATAAGCAAATCACAGGGCTGGAAACTCTCAGTCTCTCTCGAGAGTTCACATGGGTAGGATATATGTTCCACCTCTCCTGAGGTATATGTCTTTCAGGAGAGGTGGAACATACATCCTGCCTATGTGAACTCTCGAGAGAGACTGAGAGTTTCCAGCCCTGTGACTGGCTTATCAACAGCCTATGAGGAGCGTCGTAAGGGACTGGCCTAGACATCAAATGCACGTTTGATGTGAATCTATTATAGTACAATGGTCTACCTGATTATTGCAGAAGGTCTATCACGATACTGGAGAAATGTATGAGAATAATGAAACTATATAACTGGTGATTACAGGGGTATTCCTGAAAAGTGGGAAAAAAGAATAAAAACGCAAGATCCCATGGATGCCACACAAGGTCCCCGAGACTGGCCGTCCCCCTTGACAGAGTATACGGCTTAGTTACCAACCACCCAATTTGTTGGAGAGGGTTATCCCATCTATTAAAGGAAAGGGAGCCCAAGTCAACAAGTTATAATGGCACCATCGGAATCCTTCCACTGAATTCCCTTCTTGGTTACTGGCATATGATGGAGGTCTTGATGGCTCTGGCTTGGCACTGATGATGGCAGCAGGGCAGTGGAAGGAGAGAGAGAGAGAGAGAGAGAGAGAGAGAGAGAGAGAGAGAGAGAGAGAGACAGAGAAAGTAGAAATACAACAGAAAGAAATGGGGAAAAAGAAATACAAAATTCAGGCATCCATAAAAAAAAAATAAGGAGATAGATTCTTCGAGTGACACAAACTTTTCCTAAACCTCTTGAAAAAAAAAAAAAAAAAAAAAAAAAAAAAACAGAGAAAGAAGGAATGGCTGACATTGAGCAGATAAAAAAAAAATCTTTTTATTCTTTTATTTTGATGCGATAGCCTTTCACCAGGAACAATTAACAACAACAGACAACAACAGACAACCCT
>NC_061100.1:121771626-121799126 GCF_015104395.2 Macrobrachium nipponense
TCTTGAGATCCTAGTGGATGAAACCGAACGTTAGTAGAACTGAAGTCCTAGATGTTATTATCATGTTAAAAGAGGAAAGAGAGCGTAAAATACAGTTGAAAATCAAGTATAGTTTTCTATCAGTAAATAAAAATATTAATATAGTTTGTCCTTGTCTGTATGCGATATTGGACCGCGTTATAATAATGTTTGTGCTATTATGATGAAAATTTGGGCTAACAGTTATTGACACAATATGTGTGTATGTAGTATGTGTGGTGTGGCGTTAAGTATGCACGCGCGCGTTTGCGTGTAGTTTGTCAGAAAGATTAATGGTCCATAAAGCTTACATTTTCAGTGACGACAGGTCCCAAACGGCTCAAGAATGTCATCCATAACTAGGCCTTATCATTTGATTTGTACTCACGTCACAGTAAAACTGTGAAACCAGGGACTAGGGCTTTCACTAAATCACTGAAATTTTCAGGGGATTTGTGAAATCACTTAGGGACATTTGATACCCTAGGGGCTATAGTAAATTCACATCATCTGTGCATTTGATGTCTAGGCTAGCCCCTTACGACTCTCCTGATTGGCTGTTAATAAGCCAATCACAGGGCTGGAAACTCTCAGTCTCTCTCGAGAGGTCACATAGGCAGGATGTATGTTCTATCTCTCCTGAAGTATATGTCTTTCAGGAGAGGTCGAACATGCATCCTACCCATGTGAACTCTCTCGAGAGACTGAGAGTTTCAAGCTGTGCAATTGGGTTATCAACAGCCAATCAGGAGCGTCGTAAGGGACTGACCTAGATATCATATGCACGGTTGATGTGAATCTACTATAGCCCTGCGGAGGTCAAATGTGCTCCACCATATTCAGTACTAGTCCTTCGGAGATAAAATGTGCTTCATCGGGCTTAGTACTAACCCTTCAGAGATCAAATGTGCTTCACCATGTTTAGTACTAGTCCTCCAGAGATCAAATGTGCTTCACCGTGTTTAGTACCCCGGATCAAGGCGTTATTTTGTTTACAATCGTTACCCAGGCGCGCAAGCACGAATTTCTTTCTTCTCGCACTAAAAAACATCAGCGACACATCTCAGAAATTATTTCGTAACTTTGACATAATTTTTGCACCATTTTATATTACCCGTTACATGGAGTATTATACATGAAAATGTGCGCAATTTCATGTAAAATACAACTAAAAACAACTCATGGTTGTAGCTTTTATTAGTTTTTAAATATTTTTATATAAATAACGATAAGTGCCAAAATTTCAACCTTTGGTCAACTTTGACTCTACGGAAATGGTAAAAAAACGCAATTGTAAGCTAAAAATCTTATATTCTAGTAATATTCAACCATTTACCTTCATTTTGCAACAAATTGGAAGTCTCTAGCAAAATATTTCGATTTATGGTGAATTTATGAAAAAAACGTTTTCCTTACGTCCGCGTGGTAACCCTTTCGAAAAAATCATAAATTTTTTCGTCCGATTGTCGTAATGTTTGCACCATTTTAAATTAGCCGTTACATAAAATTTTATATATGGAAATATGTGCAGTTTCATTTAGAATACAACAAAAAGCAATCCATGGTTGTAGCTTTTTTCAGTTTTGAAATATTTTCATATAAATAACGATAAGTGCCAAAATATCAACCTTTAGTCAACTTTGACTCGACCGAAATGGTAAAAAAACGGAATTGTAAGCTAAAACTCTTACATTCTAGTAATATTTAATCATTTAACTTTATTTTGCAACAAATTGAAAGTCTCTAGCACAATACTTCGATTTATGGTGAATTTATGAAAAAAACATTTTTCCTTACGTCCGCGCGGTAACTCTTCCGAAACAAATCAGAAATTTTTTCGTCCGATTGTCGTAATGTTTGCACCATTTTAAATAAGCCGTTACATAAAGTTTTAGATAAGAAAATGTGTGCATTTTCATGTAGAATACAACAAAAAACAACCCATGGTTGTAGCTTTTATCAGTTTTGAAATATTTTCATATAAATAACGATAAGTGCCAAAATTTCAACATTCGGTCAACTTTGACTCGACCGAAATGGTCGAAAAACGCAATTGTAAGCTAAAACTATTACATTCTAGTAATATTCAATCATGTACCTTTGTTTTGCAACATATTGGAAGTCTCTAGCACAATATTTAAATTTATGGTGAATTTATGAAATAAACTTTTTCCTTACGTCCGCGCGGTAACTCTTCCGAAAAAATCATAAATTTTTTCGTCCGATTGTCGTAATGTTTGCACCCATGGTTGTAGCGTTTATCAGTTTTGAAATATTGCATATAAATAACGATAAATAGAAAAAATTCGTCCTTTGGTCAACTTTAACTCGACCGAAATGGTCAAAACTGCAATTGTAAGCTACACCACTTACAGTCTAGTAATACTCAGTCAATTACCTTCATTGTGCAACAAACGGGAAGTCTCTAGCACAATATTTCGATTTATGGTGAATATTTGAAAACAGCTTTTTTTTTTTTTACGTCCGCGCGTTATGAATTCATGCATCATTTTGTGATAATATACTTTTTCTGTGTTGCCTTGATTGTTTTACAATGTGTTATATAATAAAATGATTGCAATTTAGTGTACAATACAACAACAAAAAATTAACTCGTTAGCTTTATATAACCGTTTTGCTCACAGCGCGATTTGTATACAATTATATATGAAATTTTTTTTCGCGCTGTCATATATCCCAATATTTATATATGATAATGATATTTTTTTTCATTTCTGATGGTTGTATACTAAACTTCAGGCAATGACAAAAAAAGGAGCCAAAAATGAACTCTTAATCTTAAAAACTAAGTGTGCTGTGATTTTTTTAAAAAAGAAAAATTTTCCGCTTCGACGCTCACTCGCGAACGCCGCCGGCATACGGGAGACGATTTTTAAAATACCTCTTCGGCGTTTAAAGGGTACTAGTCATTTGGAGATCAAATGTGCTTCATCGTGCATAGTACTAACACTTCAGAGATCAAATGTGCTTCACCCCGTTTAGTGCTAGCCCATCGGAGGTCAAATGTGCTTCTCTGTGTTTAGTACTAGTCCTTCAGAGATGAAATGTGCCTCACCGTGTTTAGTACTAGCCCTTCTGAGATCATATGTGCCTTTCATCATTGTTCCATACTAGCCCCTTCTGAGATCATATGCTTCATTAGTTCAGTACTAGTTTAGAATAATATGTGCGTCCATGTTTTTCAGTTTTTTTTTTAGGCCTTTCGGTGATCATATGTGCGTTCATCGTCGTTCATAACTAGCCTTCGGAGATATAGTGCTTCATTGTGTTCAGTACCCTTAGCCTTCGGAGATCTATGTGCTTCATTGTGTGTTTTTCAGTACTTAGCCCTTTTTGGAGATAATATGGGGCTTCATCGTGTTTCAGTTACTAGCCTTTCGGGAGATCATTTATGTTTGGCTTCATTGTGTTTAGAACCCTAGCCTTTGGGAGATCAATATGTGCCTTTCATTATGGTTCAGGTACTAGCCCTTTGGGAGATCATTTTGTGGCTTCATTGTGTTCAGGTACTAGCCTTTCGGAGATCCATTTATGTGCTTCATTGTTGTTCAGTTTACTAGCCTTTCGGAGATTTCATTATTGTGCTTCATTCGGTTTTTAGTTACTAGCCCTTTGGGCGATCATATGTGCTTCATTATGTTCAGTACTAGCCCTTTGGGAGATCATATGTGCGTCATCGTGTTCAGTTTTAGCCTTTCGGTGATCATATGTGCTTCATCGTGTTCAGTACTAGCCTTTTGGAGATCATATGTGTTTCATTGTGTTCAGTACTAGCCTTTTGGAGATCATATGTGCTTCATTGTGTTCAGTACTAGCCTTTCGGAGATCATATGTGCTTCATTGTGTTCAGTACTAGCCTTTTGGAGATCATATGTGCTTCATTGTGTTCAGTACTAGCCTTTCGGAGATCATATGTGCTTCATCGTGTTTTAGTACTAGCCCTTTGGGAGATCATATGTGCGTCATCGTGTTCAGTTTTAGCCTTTTGGAGATCATATGTGCTTCATTGTGTTCAGTACTAGCCTTTCAGAGATCATATGTGCTTCATTGTGTTCAGTACTAGCCTTTCGGAGATCATATGTGCTTCATCGTGTTCAGTACTAGCCTTTCGGAGATCATATGTGCTTCATTGCGTTCAGTACTAGCCTTTCAGAGATCATATGTGCGACATCGTGTTCTGTTTTAGCCTTTCTGAGATCATATGTGATTCATCGTGTTTAGTACTAGCCCTTTGGGAGATCATATGTGCGTCATCGTGTTCAGTTTTAGCCTTTCTGAGATCATATGTGATTCATCGTGTTTAGTACTAGCCCTTTGGGAGATCATATGTGCTTCATTGTGTTCAGTACTAGACTTTCGGAGATCAAATGTGCTTCACGTGTTAAGTACTAGCCCCTTAGGCATCGCATATCCTTAAGTGAATTGGTGATTTCTCGGACTCCCTGAGAATTTCTGGGATTTCACGGAATCCCTGGTTTCACAATCTTACTGAAGCATATACTGAGTCTGAATGAACAGTCATTTTTCTTCAAGAGAAGTTTGTCTATATAAGCTAAATCCGCCTCTCTGTCAGTAATGATATGGTTAAACCTCATTAAAAATACAACCCAGAATAAACAAATTCTTTGGAAATATTCAAGAGAGGATTAGAAAAATCGGCGACAGAAAATTACGGAACAGAATATAGAATTTTGGCCAAAGGCCAAGCGCTGGGACCAATGAGATTATTCAGCACTGGAAGGGAAATTGAAAGTAATTAGGTTTGACATGTGTAATAGGAGGAAAAGCTCGCAGTTGCACTATGAAATAATTGTTAGAGAGGGTGGAAAGTCAGATGGAAAAAAGAATATTCGAACAGAGGTACAGTAAAAGGACCGAAAGAGATTGCCGCATATATAGGGCCGATGGCACGCTGCAGAGACCCTTACAAGTAATGCTTACAGCGCACCACGTGAGGTGCACTGACGACACTACGCTCGCTACGGGACATAAAATTATTAAATAAACATCTGAAAGTAATGGATTCTAAATTTCGCGTTTCAAATCGTAACAATTTCGGTGCTTTTGCGACGCATTCGTGAAATTTTTAATGACTATTTGTATTAATTTCTTTTTAAATTTGGCATTGCTAATCTCTTCGGTTTATTTTTATGGCTTCCCTGATAACAAAGAGTCCATTTTTTCTCGCAGCCGGTTGCGTCCTAAATGTTTGGTCATGATTTTGCTGGAGTCGATCTCTTACATCTATCTATATGCAAATGACCTCTTCGCGCCGTGGCATATTTTTGTCGCCGAAGCAGGTCCCAAAGGCTATAAAGCAATGAAGCCTGAGAAACTGGGATGTGATTGATACAGATACGACATCCACTTTCCTCTTTCTCTCCTCCTGTGCTTCTTTGTCTGTTCCTCTTTCGAGATCCTCTTATGTTTCCTTCCTCGTTTGCCATAGTCTTATCTGTGTTCTCAATGAAATTCTAGTTTTAGGGGCTTTTCCGTCTTTTTTCTCTTTTTGTAATGGATTTTGATTTCAGGTTCACCGAGAAATTTTCATGAAATAGTTTCATTATTTTATTATCATTAGATATAAAATTCGTGTATTACTATTATTCATTTGTTTATTTATAACTTTATTGATTTATTTATTTATTTTGTCTATCACAGTCATCCTATTTGACTGGGTGGTTATATAGTGTGGGATTCCGGGTTGCATCCTGCCTCCTTAGGAGTCCATCATTTTTCTTACTATGTGCGCTGTTTCCAGGAGTACACTTTCTGCATGAGTCCTGGAGCCACTTCAGCATCTAATCTTTCTAGGTTCCTTTTTCGGGATCTTGTGTCCCTATGATTATGTCCCTATGATTATGGGTACAATTTCCACTGGCATATCCCATATCCTTATTTCTATTCTCAGGTCTTGATACTTATCAATTATTTCTCTCTCTTTCTCGTCTGCTCTGGTGTCCATGATATTGCGACGTCAAAGAGTGATATTTTCTTCTTGCTTTTGTCAATCAACGTTAAGTGTGGTCTATTTGCACGTATCAAATATGTTGTGATACCTAGTCCCTGAGGATCTTTGCCTGAACGTTTTCTATTACTCCCTCAGGTTGATGTTCCTACTACTTATTAGTGAAAGGGAGTTGATGTTATTACTATTATTTTCTCTCCTGCAAGATTCGTTTCTCTGACCGTCTCGTTAACTAACTACCCATACTTAACTCACGTACACTTGTCTAGAAGTCTCCTGCACATGACTGGAATCTGATACCCTCTTTAATATTTGTGTCTGTTTCCTTTCCCATTCTGCCCTTGAATACTCGAGAGAGCAAGAAAAGATTAAGGTCAAATAATCCATAAACACGTATAGTTTTGGAAGAAAATACTACTTGCAACTTTAATCTAAAACTATGTTCGTTCATCATGCAGCCTCATATTTAGAAGCCCCCTTCCCGTCGTGTATTTTTTTACTTTTTTTATTTTCCCCTTAAGTTTATAAGAATACTATTAATAAAAAACTCTAAGAATAGTTCATCAAAGGAAGATATGTTGCTTTTTCTGTGAGCTGGGAGAAAATATTTGTAACTGTAACCCAAAATTACGTTCGCTCCTCTTCCAGCCTTAAGTTTAGGAGAAACCCTCGTTGCAGTAGCTCTGTGCTCATCATATTCAATCAGTAACAAAATCTGCTGCTGTCGATATGAAGCAGAGTATTCACGGTGAATACATACAGTAAAACTGAATACTTATCTATGCAAAACCGTAAACAAAAACAAACTATATCGATTGAAGTGTTATATTTCAAGGAAAAGCTTCATCTAGTTATCCACATCTGATGAATGAGAAACATGAAAAAAGTAGAATTCACCAGAAAATACAGCATATAAAACAGATGAACTCATCCCCAGCTGATAGTTCATATACAATACAAGTCCGAGAAAACAGTTCGTGTGACAAACGCTCCCCACACTTACCGAACCCTTTTGGCTGTGTATTGCAGCGCAAAGTCTCTAAATCAAGTGAGCTGAGTTTGTTATTTTTTTCGAAGAACTCCCTAATACGATCCCCAATTTATTAAGATTGTTATTCCAACATTGAAATGGAAAGGAAGCCTAAGTCAACACGTTATAATTGGAATGCTGGGATGTTTCTATTGACATCCCCTCTTGGATAATAAGGCGTGACAGAAGTCTTGCCAGTTCTGATGACGGTAGCAGTGGTGGGTAGTGAGAAAGAAGAGTACTGGCACATTTACACCGTAGAATGGCAATAAAACTGTAGATGTAACAAGAGAAACAGGGCCAAGGTGAACCCTTAGGACATAAGTGTTATATAAAATGTGAGATGCTGTGACTTTCTTAGAATGTAGAAGTCATCATTTAACAGAGTGTTCTAGGTGACGAGCTTTGGGAATGCTGATGTGTCTTCTGGGTGGTGTGATATCAAAGTTGCTGTCTTAGCAGATCAGTGGCATGTCCTGTTGCTACGGGCGATCGCAGAGGTGCCTTTGAAACTGGATACAGGCAGTTCTTGGGTGTGGACAATGTGTGTGAATTCGTTCGTGTGTGCGAGCTTTTCCTTTACATATGAGAATGTAGGATTACCATGTTGATAGATCCTTACAGAGAGGCGAGAAGCCAAGATGGCTTCTTCGAACAGTACTTTTATTATAAAGTGATTGTGAATACTGTGTTGCATGGGCGGTTCTGGAGAAAGGGGAATTGATCTGGAGAAAGGGGAACTGATCTGGAGAAAGGGGAACTGATCTGAGAAAGGGGTATTGAATATGGTGACTTAATTGGTGTACTGGAGAGAGAGAGAGAGAGAGAGAGAGAGAGAGAGAGATGTTGGGAATAGAGAGAGAGAGAGAGAGAGTTGCCAGTTGCCTTAGACGCACGATCCATTGCTACCTTTTAAAATAGAAGAACCGAGATTTTAGAATCTCGGTTATATAAGCATACCGACTGTATTTATGAGTATCTCATAGTTGCTCTCCCATAGTAAACAGGTAATGCTAAGGCAATAAACATTGTACTAAGTACATGTCACTGCACTAAGTACAAATGAAAAAAAAAATTAATAAAGCAAGATCAAACAATTTGAGTAACCACCTGATCCAAGCAGAAAATTTTATCATAAATTTGAATATTTCAAGCTTCATTATTCCTCAAGCGAAATAATACAGTCAGTTAGTGCCATTCCTTATTTTTCACCTTTATTATTATTATTATTATTATTATTATTATTATTATTATTATTATTATTATTATTATTATTATTAATTCTTATTATTATTATTATTATTATTATTATTATTATTATTATTATTATTATTATTATTATTATTACCAGACCACTGAGCTCATTACCAGCTCTCACAGGGCTGGTCAGAAGGATTTGTATTCATTTATATTTCTTTTAAATTGTGTCAGTTAAGTTACATTTCTACCTCCAAAAATGTGAAGAATTTATCATCACGATCACCGCTTCCTACGCCGAGTGACGCAAAGGGTCTTTCCTGTGCTTCATCTTCCACAAATCTCCACTCCAGCCTCTCATCTCATGCGGGTCTTCCAACAAGGGCCTAAATAAAGATCTGAGATCAGGTACGTTCAGTGATGTCAGGTCATTTTGATATCAACTAATTTTATGTTCTTGTTCTTGCTTATCTTGCCTAAGATAATATTAGGGTTGATATCCTAAATAAAGAAAACAGTGCTATGTGTGTGTGTGTGTGTGTGTGAGAGAGAGAGAGAGAGAGAGAGAGAGAGAGAGAGAGAGAGAGAGAGAGAGCATGGGTATGCTCCGGTACAATTGCATGATAGTATATAGAAAAAGTAAGAAACCTTCTAATTAAAACAATTAGAAATTTCATTCCCTTCAAAATAAAGGTGTTCAATCAAAGTTGGAGAGAGAGAGAGAGAGAGAGAGAGAGAGAGAGAGAGAGAGAGAGAGAGAGAGAGAGAGATAAATTCAAAGTAAAATAATTTACACGAATCTCCCAAAAGCCTTATCCCCATAGAACAGAAAATATCAAAAGGAATACGGAATCCAGTGTTTACTGAAATTGGACGTAATCACCAACTTACCAATCCAGATATAGATGGAGGTCCCTGCAACAATGTATTACGGGCTGGATACCAACCGCCGAATTTTGGGAGGGCTATTCCTTCCACCGAATGGGGAGGGTCGTCTAAATCAACAAATTCTAATGGGACTATCGTAATCCTTCCACTGACTTCCTCTCATGGTTATTAAACATGATGAGGGTCCACAGAGAGAGAGAGAGAGAGAGAGAGAGAGAGAGAGAGAGAGAGAGAGAGAGAGAGAGAGAGAGAGAGAGATGAGTAGCAAACACACGATCTAGTAAGAGCACAAAAGGTTAGACAACAGTTGACCGAAATTAAAGTGCAAATACTTCTTACATAATCAATGAGTTACCTATATTTCTTGTTTTACAAAGTACACGTCGCATCCAAAAAAGGATGACGTCAATTTAAAGCACTTTCCCAAACGAGAGTAAGTCCCTCCGAATAAAATAAGAAAATTTAGCCATGGATCAGGAGCCACGCATCAGAATTCCACCAATGAAACAACCAGGCGCCTGTCAGCACCTTCCTTCCCTCTTCCTTTAGCTCCAGGAAGTGGAATTCAGTGGATAAAAGAAAGGTTATTTTCTCCGTCCTTAAGCTCTCCGACCTCTGGTTTATTCATGGATTCCAGGTCGTTTTGACTGTAACCATTTTTTACGGTCTTGGTCGCGGTTATCTTTGTGATGGTTGCAAGTGAGTGGGTACTTGCAGATTGTGAAGGGGAGGTAATGATTAGCTGAAATAGAAATAAAACAATAACGATTGGCTTCTGACACACACACACAAACATATACGTACATATGTATACACACACACGTGTATATATATATATATATATATATATATATATATGTATATATATATATATATAATATATATATATATATATATTTATATGTATATATATATATTTCAAGATTTTAAGCCAGAACCAAGGAAAGTTAAAATTTCTTATAACAAGACTCATTCATCCTTGTCTATATGCAAGTTGTCCCTTTGAACTGACAGCCTCCGTTCTCTAGAAAAAACTCTCTTTGCTCCCATTGGCTGTCCTAAATTTACCCCCCACAGGGAAAATCCGGATTTTGGCGGAGCCTACCAGGCAAGATTTTAAAAGGGCAGGGACACCGCAGCTCGCTCTCAGAACTTGCTCAGAACTAGAAGAACTCAGAACATGCTCAGACGTCGCCCTGCAGACTCCACTTAACCCCTTCTGCTCCCCCTGCCTCTGCTGGGGATATTCCAAGTATTTTTATACCTTCATAGTGCACAGGAATATCAGCAGATAAGAAGATTACCAAGCCCAGGATTTCCAGGTACAGTGAGAGTAAATTCCAGTTCAGCCAGGGAATTGTTTTGCCTTTTGTCTATATTTCATTTCCATTTTTCCAAGGCGACTTCACCCCCCCCTCCTTTGTTCAGCTCCTCACTCCCCCAATCTTGGTTCAATGCTGTGATTACTCCCCTTGTGGTGCTAGTAAACATCCCCTAGTTAATTCAAGCAACATCATAGTTCTTTCTGTGTAAACTCCCAGTCATTCCATTCCCCTTAAGTGGTTTGTAATTTTTAGATTAAGAGAAAGTAGTGTGTAATGTCCCCCCTACGCGTTCCCTCGCCTCAGTACTCATGCTAGGATGCAATCTCTTTGCAGACGAATTGGGAGAAATTGGGAAACATTTGGCATAAGTCTTGCATTACAATAACCTGTTTGTGCAAAATTCTGAACTCTGTGTCTGGTTCCCCAGCCACATGTTTCCGGTGGATCGACAATCAACCACCTTATTAGTTCCTGGACCTATGTAAATTAATGTAAATATAGCGCATTTAAAACTAAAGTCCAGCTTTTATGTAAATTCCTCCTTCCTCAGTTATATCGGCCTTCTGCCATAGTTTTTTTTCTTTTCTTTTGTTGTGATTTGGCGTTCCTCCATTCAAGGCCAATTTTTTTTAGTGTTAGATTACATTTTCCAGGAGTGAACGAGCAGTTCAGAACACTATAGATAGATAGATAGATAGATCAGCAAAGACACCAAGGCCAAAACCCAAAACAGCAACTTTCTTGGGACATGTTTCGAGCAGTACTGTCACTCGTTATCAACCCACGAATTAAAATGACAATAGCCTTACAATTCTTATACTAAAATTCACATTAATACAGCGAAATGACTATATGGAAATTATAAGAATACGTTTAAAAGAAGGCTAATCAAACTAAATACGCAAAGAAAATAAACTAAAATAAAGACAAAATTTAAGTCACAAAAGCGGATGGAACAAAGGAACAATAAATACACCAGTCAATATAGCAACCAGTAAAACGAAAGTGAGGTTATAGCCCCACTTCTAACCAAAGAAGGCTGTACCTTGGTCTGTAGCGAACTGAGCAGTGGTCAAAACAGAAAAATTACCAATATGTAAAGGACCAGTCTCCTCTCTGTGTTCTTGAATTATTTATATAACATATATATATATATATATATATATATATATATATATATATATATATGTATAAATATATATATATATATATTAAATTACATATATATATATATATATATATACACACACACACACACACACACATATATATATATATAATATATATATATATATATATATATATATATCTATATATATATATATATATATATATATATATATATATATATATATATATTATATAGATATATATATATATATATATATATAGATATATAGTATATATATATATATGTGTGTGTGTGTGTGTGTGTGTGTGTGTGTGTGTATACTTGTTATATGTTCTGTACCTGTACGATGTCCAACGCTATTAACGTAAAGACATTATAGCTGTAGGATGCTCTCTACAAAAATACCTCCCCTCCCTAATATCATTAAAGGAGCATCCTAAAACTGTCATTAATGTTGCTGTGCATCTTTCACTGCCTTGGGAAAATTGAACTGCTCTCCAAGGAAAATAAAAACTAATTATTTCCGTCGCCACCGAACTTCGCTTTCAATTAAAATGAAATCAAACTGCCCATGAGTTTTTGTTGCTATAAGTGGCTGAGAAATATTTGTGACATAAATAAAGGTAGAAATCTGTTCGTTTAAGACTTTTTTTAAGTCGAAAGTACACAGCGAGAAACAAATCAACATTTAGTATGAAAACGTTCCATTAAAAAAAATAAAAAGTTTTCGTAATAAAAAAAAAGGGGGGAAAAAACGCGTTTGATATCTGCAGCCTCAGAAATCGTCATTTTCATAACTACAACGGTCGATCGGTTTCATCCATTTGCCTTTTAAAAAGGCCGTTTTTGAATGGCTGTTCATGAGACTTAAAGTGGATATCTGAAATCTATCTATATGCAAATCACCTTTTTCCAGCATGGCATATTTTCGGGGCCAAAGCAGGTCCCAGAAGCTATAAAGCGATGAAGCCTGAGAGACCCGGATGTGATTGATGCAAATACGACACACGCCGCCAAGTTGTTCTCTCGGCCATGAAAAGCTTCTTTGATTCTTTTTACTTTGTGTTCGAGTTTTCTGATTCTTGTGCCTCTTTGAATCAGTTTATTCTCATAAGGTCCCCCATTTTCATATCAGTAGATTAGCAACCGCGAGGAACTAAAATTTAACTGAGGGTTTACAAAAGTTCTAATTCTAAAATAAAAGCTATACTAAAGGAATTCAGTTCAATAAGAGAGAAAGTGACGACGATTGGTCCTTCTTTACTTTACATGTACGTATTAATCAAGACCCATAAAAGAGATTTCCCTATTCATCCCATTCTCAGCTCAACTGGCTCTATTAGCTATAACCTTTCTAAATATCTAGTTAAATTACTATCTCCTATCTTGGGTATTATTTCAAATTCCCATTTACAAAACTCTGTTGATTTCTGTGCTAGACTCTCCATAGTGAATTATCCAGTACTGACAAAATATCCGGTTTTGATTTAACATCTTTAATATTTATCACAATATTTCGACTTGTATAATCTAGAATTGCCTACCAACTTCATTATTAATTTGGTATCCCTTTGTAAAAAAAAATTGTAAATTCACTGTCAGTGAAAATTTTTATGAACAAATATTTGGTATAGCTATAGGTAACCCTCCTTCGCCACTTTTGTCTTATATATTTACATGGAGTTCTTTTAGTCTAGACTTATTCCAAGAAATTTATTATCTAAGTTGTTTTGGGTTAGATATGTAGACAACTGTTTTTATATTGTAAAAGAAAATTTAAATATTCCTATTTTTCTTGCATACAATTAATAATCTTGTACCATCCATCAAATTCACAATAGAATGTGAAGAAAATAATTGTATACCATTTTTGGATGTTTTAGTAATTAGAAATAACACCAATTTTTGTTTTAAATTATATAGGAAACAGACGAATAATTTGTCATATATCCATTTTTACTCTAACCATGCTGAACAAATTAAGGTGTCAACATTTTCATGTATATGTATCTTGGAGCTCTTAGAATTTATAGTCCTGAATTTTTGAAAGATGAGTTTAAAATTATTACCCTCCATATTTTTTTGAACTTTGTAAAGATAAAGCAAAAAAGATATATTACAATCCAACCAGTGTTAATGAAGAATTTAATGTTTTCTGTGTACCATTTCATCCTAATTTCATTCCCGCTGTACCCATTTAAAAAACTAGAGATATTTACCTAGCATTTAAATATAATAATAATTTCAGAAATAAACTAATTAAGAATAGCCCGAAAAATTCAAAGAGGCTTAACGAATAACGGCATTGCAGCTCATTGGCTTAAGGCAGGCCTTGCTTTTAACTGGGATAAGTCCTCGATCATCTGCAGGGTCAAAGATAACTGCAAAAGGATTCTGTTGGAATCCATTTTTATGAAAGACCCGTCAACAAGGAATTTGGATCTCCATGCTACATTATTGTCTCTTGATACTCTCTCCTTGTCTCTTTTGCTTAAAGGACGCGCCACCTAGATTAACAAACTGTAACCCCATCCCCCCTTTCTGTATTTGTATATAAAGGTCTGTGAACTTCTACTATATTCAGTGAGAACGTGAAAATGTAGAATATACTACGAAAGTACTTGTTCCAAGTCCTCTGTTTGTCACTCGCCTTTGTACCATGGATTGAAGGATATTCCCAAGCACGTGTTACTTCGTGCTACATTGGATATATATATATATATATATATAATATATATATATATATACACAAATATATATATTATATATATATATATATATATATATATATATATTATATCACCTCAGAACAATATTTGGCTTTATATAATTTCTGGGGGACATTTTGACTTCTGGATCTTCGTACAATGATGTTCATTGTAATGGAGTACTCAGCAACTACACGCATTTATCATCACACACACACACACACACCCACACACACACACACACACACACACACACACACACACATATATATATATATATATATATATATATATAATATATATATATATATATATATAGATATATATTACCCTTGTCAAAACTACACAAGTGGCAACTCTTACCTGTCAGTATCTGTCCGGTCTCTCTCTGCAAGCAATATCAAACTAGGCTAATGAGTTCACGTAAATACAAAAGTATGCTATTTATTTCCCAAACTAGTTGAACATAAAATGGAACAAAGTGATTAAAAAAGTCATATTTAAGAACTAAGTCTGACCCACAAAAGAACTGTAAATTGTCATTCTACTCTCCTGAATTAGTCTAAGTAATCACCCCAACCTCTCAAATTGTCAACCACTACATTTCGATAGTCAAGTCTTAGAGAACCCCATCTCTAGAATAATAACACGGGAACCCATCTGAAACAAAGAGACATATCCATTATATTTCCCACCACACAATGTTAAATAAATGTATAAACTTCACACTTCTCTCTTTTCAAAGGCAACTGTTCTTCTGATGGGTTTGCTTCAACACCTCTCATTCTGTGAACCGTCTCCCTCCTTATCTCAAAAGAATGTGTGCTTTCTCTCATGTGTCTCTCGACCGGTTGGACCCATCATTCACGCACAAACGGATGTATGCATCTGCCACACCCTAAGATCCCCATAGCAACAGATTGAGCGGGCATCGGCTTCACAATGCATACTCATCATATTCCTTCGTTTCAAAGTAGGCTATCACTAGGTGCTTTCTCTGTCTCCAAGCCAAGGAAAACTCATGCGTCGCAATTCACTGACACATTTATTCTTTAATATATATATATATATATATATATATATATATATATATATATATATATATATATATATATATATATATATATATCCAATATAGCACAAAGGAACATTTGCTCGAGAATTTCCTTAAATCCACGGTAGAAAGGTGAGTAATTTGGGGTGTTTGGAATAAGTACTTCTATTATATCAGTGTGAACTTAAAAAATTAATGTAGGATAAATTACAAAAGTACTTGTTTCAAAATCCCCAGTTCTGCTCACCTTTGTACAGGGGATTTAAGGATATATATATATATATATATATATATATATATATATATATATATATATATATATATATATATATGGCTTTGCATTTTTTGAACAATGATATTAAATCTATGCCATTCAACACAAAAGCTGCTGTCCACCGCTGTCTGATAACAAACAGACACCTAACTCACTACTTGGGTTAACTGAGACCAATAACATTATAAGGTCTCTTTAACAAAAAATAAGTAAATAAATTAATAAAATAGAACGGAAGACAAAAAGAAAGAAAGAAAGAGAATCCTCTGACCAAGATTTCTACTGAAAAGTCCAATAAACCAAGTGGAAGACCCTTGATTGAATTGTCGCCAAAGCTTGGTTTCGATATGCTATAGGAAAAATACCAAAGAGTGGAAACAGAACTTAATTTTTACGCCTTTCTTTCGGTAGTTTTGTAAATATATCAAACGATCTTGCGTGCTGATTCCTTTTCTCATATTAAGAAAATTTCCAGGCCCACATCTTACGATATCTGATCGTTATCTTCCATTTGCTTGTTTCATAAATGCAAGCAGAAAAACAAAATTCTTTTGTTTCCTTTCAGCCCGTCAAGTGTCCTAAATAGTTGGTTGTGTGTGTTTGTTGAAGGCGATCTCTTAAATCCATCTATATGCAAATGACCTTTTTCGCTGTTGCATATTTTCGCGCCAAAGCACCTGCTTTGAAGCCGCCATAAAGCGATGAAGCCTGAGAGACCCGGATGTGATTGATGCAAATACGACCTCGCCCTGCAGGTTACTCGCTCTCGCATGGATGCGCTTCTCTCTTATTTTCTTTGCTGTGCATTTCTCTTTCGTCTCTTTGTTCCGTTTATTCTTTATTTATCCTCTGATTTTACCAGTTTGTTTCAGGTGAAGAGAATGAATGGTAGACAGAGCCAGTTCATATGTTTCATGCTATCTAGACTTCTTTTTATATCTCTCAACTGGTCTTTTTAAGTCTGGGAATATATATTAATTATTACACATGGTGATATTTAATTAGATATGTGGTCTGTTAAGTTAATATTATCCACCATAATGGGATGGGATGACATTTTCGGAAACGATGCATATTATATACTTTACCCAGTTAAGGCACAATCAGCTACAATCGAATTTCATGAGGAATTTGGGAAAGTTTTCGAAAACTTAACCAATTTCTTATAGTGAATATTAAAATTTCTTTCTTCGTTAGTTTTAATGAAAGGGTTTGGGGAACCTGATCAATTTGTTAATGATAAAGATAACAATAATGATAATGTTCGATAAGTATCACGACCCGAAATTAGAAATGGGAAGGATATGGGATATGCCAGTGGAAATTATTCCCATAATCATAAGGACACTAGCCACGATCCCAAGATCCCTGAAAAGTAACCAGGAAAAACTACATACCGAAGTAGCTCCAGGACTCGTGCAGAAGAGTATGCTATTAGAAACAGCGTACATAGTGAGAAAAGTAGTGGACTCCTAGGGAGGCAGGATACAAGCCGGGACCCCACAATATGAAAATACTTCCAGTCGAAGAGGATCACTTTTGTAGAAAAAAAAAATTGAAAATATAAAATAAGTAAATAAAAATAATATAAAAGTAAATAATAATAATAATAATAATAATAATAATAATATTTCGGAAGGAGACCCTCTCGTAGACATGTTTTGTTAAAAATGACTGCTGCTTCAGCACTATTAATCTTATAAAGAGTCTTCTCTATCTTTCTGATGACGGCTTTCTCGTTGTTGCTTAGACTGGCGAGCAACGCACCAAAGGGCATGGTAAAATTCGGTTGAGTCATTTGATTTATTATTGCTTATACAATTCTCTCTCTCCTCTCTCTCTCTCTCGCGTCTCTCGTCTCTCTCTCTCTCTCTCTAACGCGACGTTTCCTCCTGATCGACAGGACATTATCAAGCGATAACTGCTGAGGGACTGAATTCCAGTGGTTGTTGTTTTTGTTGTTTAAGATTAAGCTGGCTTTATGCCAGCACGAGCTCTTGCTCATAGAGCAGCCCGTAGAAAAGAGTCCTTCTCCTTTTATTGTGGTGTTGCGAGCTCTCCAGTACGGTCAGAGCACTTCTCCGGTAGGTCGAGTTTTTATTGGTTCCCGGGAAGGTGACTCATACGGCGTGCGTTGACGAGTCTTGCAGACCTTCTCAGGTAGGGGGTATCACCGGGAGCCTCTTGATTGGCTTCTACCTGCGTGACGTCACCCCTGGTATTATTCTCATGTCCGGTGTTCGTTCCATGCGCGCTGGTACTTTCGTTAGGGGAGAGGGGTGTGGTCCTCCTCACACACGTCGGTATCAGGAACGCTTCTTGGGTGGTATTGAGGGGAGGCTTTTCCTCGAGGATGAGCAGCGCTTCTAGGAGACGCAGACGTCGTGGGTCAGGTGCTCTCCCGATGATCTTAATATTCCTGACGATGTCGTCTCTCGTGATGTTTCTGCGGTGTACTGCAAGGGCGTGCTGCCTAATGGCGCCCTCCTGGGCGTGGCAGGAAATCCTTTTTGACAGGCGCATCGTCGTCATGCCGATGTAAATCCCAGGGCATCCTTGGGCGGGGCATACGTATCGGTAGACGACGTTGGACTGCTTCAGGGGTCTCCTGCCGGTGGGGAGGGGTTGTTCTTCAATCAGGAGGTCTTTCGTACGCCGATTCTTGTAGTAAATAATGAGGGACACTCTCTTTCCTTCCTCCATGGGGCGGACGTGTTCCTCTATTATTTTCTTCATGGCTGCTTCTTCTTCCTTGTATTGGTGGTGCATGAAGGCTTTATAGAAAAGTTTGATATCCTCCGGGGGCGGAATGTTCCTTCTCTCTTCCTCCGTCATGTACCACTTGTCAAGGGCGGCTCGAGTTTCTCGGTTTACGAGTTTGTTCGAGTACCCATTGTTAATTAGCATCTGGGATGCTCGGTCGAGTTCGAGGTGTGTGTCCTGCCACGTCGAACAGTGCGAGAGGGCCCTCCTGACGAAGGCCCTGACGGTGGTGGTCTTGAACCGCGCAGGACACTCGCTATCACCATTCAGACAAAAACAACAACAACACTGGAATTCAGTCCCTCAGCAGTTATCGCTTGATAATGTCCTGTCGATCAGGAGGAAACGTCGCGTTAGAGAGAGAGAGAGAGAGAGAGAGAGAGAGAGAGAGAATTGTATAAGCAATAATAAATCAAATGACTCAACCGAATTTTACCATGCCCTTTGGTGCGTTGCTCGCCAGTCTAAGCAACAACGAGAAAGCCGTCATCAGAAAGATAGAGAAGACTCTTTATAAGATTAATAGTGCTGAAGCAGCAGTCATTTTTAACAAAATAATAATAATAATAATAATAATAATAATAATAATAATAATAATAATAATCTTCGGAACATTTAATTTTCCTAGCATCATCTGCTTGAAATGATTTAACTGAAAGTCATAATGTTTGTATAGATACCATTCTGAGTTATAATCAAACCTTCACGCGAATAGCTAATTATCTAAATGACTACTATGAGATTCAATGCCTCTGTAACACGGTTTTATTCGCGATAACTTTTTATCTATGCATTTCATAAATTTAACGCTTATTCAGAATACACATTATATTTACACATAAATTTTGACTGTATTCTGCATTTCGTAGGTTGAATAAATTTGGTACTCATAATGTAAAAGTGATTTTCTTTGTAGACGGGCCAACTTACTCAGAGAAAAGGTTTCGAACGCACTCGTTACGTAACTTATGACAGCATTTCTTCCCTCTTTCTCGATGGATGATTGGCTATACTTAACGAAGGCTAGACCTCTGGCAACAATGACATAAAAATGTCAATACAAGCAAAGCAGTACACCTTTATGAACTCTGGAACCTCTCCACTAATAATTGTCATATTGAAGAAGCCAACAGAATATGTTAATAAATAAAAAAACACTTCGATTATTAGTCTAACTCCCAAAATAAGTTTCCTAAGAAATTACAGTCTGCTTTTAGGTCACAATCAGATTGTAGGGAATAGTTGGTAATTTTCAAAAACATAGTAGACAAGCTTGATTTGATAACTGCTATATCCAATGTCAAGCAATTTTTATTTATTGGCTATCTACCTGTTTAATGAAAAAAAAAGCCGGTACCGTATTTTGGCTTTAAACCTTCACTAATAATTATCGTCAGAATGATGACTTCATGAGGCTCCACCCACTTTGGCCTCGTTATAATTCAGGATAACACTGAAAGCTATCATGGGCATTGTTGGATTACAAAATTTAACGTCTAGCTATAAAAACTCATTTCTCGAGTAGTTGTAAGAAGTAATAAATGATCCTCAAGGATCCCAGCAGTTGGCCTAAACGTAGTATTACTGTATATTACTGCTATTACTACTGTTGCGGCACTACTGCCACAGTAGTATTACTACGCTAGCACAGATACCCCACCCACATCTATGTATCGTTCTGCCATTCATAAAGTCTTTGTCATGTTTTTTCACTGTGCAATAAGCCATGGCCTCCTTAGAAATTAAGTTTAACATTAGATGATAGGTTATTTCATTAAGCTAACAAATTATGGCAACTAGGTATGTTATTGCCGATGTTGAATCTAAAGATAAAGTATGGTATCATTCCTTCATTGCATTATCATCTTTACTATTTGTTTTGATGCAAGTCGTAAGACAAATGCAGTTTTGTAACCACAGGGACTATTCCAAATCCTGTTAGCCATTCTTGACTGCTATGGGTTTCAGAGCCGATGGAACAAGGTGAATGAGTTTCTGTCTGGTGGATGAGCGGGGCAACATTTCGTCAAACGACAGTTTACCTTGCTTACGTAATAAATGTTTTTCGACTCTTAGCTCGTAATCATTGGCCATGGCGTCGCCTAGATAATTTTTACTCTATAAAAATTTAAACTATCGGGTTTAGGTTATTGATATTGCTGACAAAATTTGTGTGTGGTTGTAAAATATACATATGTCAGCTTTCAGCTACATCCGATGCTTTGATAAGGACCAAAGTCCAAAAAACTGTGTTACAGAGGCCCTGAATCTCATAGTACGTAAATAGATAAAATACTCTAAAACACTTTGAAAGATGAATCGAGGAAAGTCATTGGGTAAAATCAGCTATTGCATTTAACAGTAAAATCAGCTATTGCATTTAACAGAAGTTGCAAATCCTTCTGCACACTTCATGACATGCAACCTCTGTAATGATTATCTAAAATCCATTACTAACACACTACTTCATTTTCCATTTTGGGTTAGATTTTGTTTCTGTAAACGAAAATGCAGTTGAACAAAATATTTTCAAACTTCGAGATCAAAACAAAAATCCTAACTCTCTGAATATATCCCAGTAAGACTTGATATTTACCTAAGCCAGCTGATTAAGAAAGTGCGTTTAATTAGCGTTAAATATAAACATGTTATAGGATCTCCAAGTGACGATGCTATTAAGATAAATACTAAAATCATGTTAACAAGTGAAAACAAAAGTTATTTTTAGCATACCGAAGACATGTTTAAGAACTGACAGAAACCGGACTATCCCTCAAAAATAGAAGTATTGCGGTAAAAAGATAAAAAAATAAAAAATGCACCGAAGTTTCTTTGGCGCAATTGAGTTTTCTATACATTATATAATCGAGGCCACCTAAATTAGATCTGTCTTTCGGTTGTCTCGGTATATTACTGAATGAGCCACTGCCCATGAAACTTTAACCACGGCCCGGTGTTGGCCTGGCCAATGTCGTTGCCAGACGCACGATTAGGGCTAATTTTTCCCTTCAATAAAATAAAGTCACTGAGGCTGGAGGGCTGAAATTTGGTTTGATGATTGGAGGGTGAATGATCAACATACCAATTTGCAGCCCTCTAGCGTCAGTAGATTTTAAGATCTGAGGACGGGCAGAAAACAATGTGGAAGGAGAGCCAAAAAAGCCGGCACAATAGTTTTCTTTTTAGGAAACTAAAACAGAGAACAGTAAAATGGTGGAGACAAAGGATCAAATCAGAATATGGATGAGGATCACAAAAGCAAATGAAGAGTGATATAAAAATGAAGCCAGATTATTCTAAGAGGTGCAAAAGGGTCAACTGGCAGAGTTGAATAATTTGCAGAACAAAAAAGGATGGAGAGCAAGTTAAAATACCCGTCGGTAAATGCTGTGATTATCTAAAAGTATGTTAGAAAATACTCTACGATTCTCGTTAAGTAAGGAAGGTTGGAAATTTTTCATTTGGATTTTATTACAGAATGTTTGTAGTAGTTTCTCGATCTCTTCTCACTCTCTCTATCTCTCTGACTGTCTGTCTATCTCTCTCCTTATATTCATACACACAAAAATTCATACATACATGCATATACACATATATACATTATATATGCATATAATATATATAAAATATATATACATACATACTTATATATATGCACACACACACACACACACACACACACATATATATATATATATATATATATATATATCTATATATATATATATATATACATATATACATATATGTATTATATATATATATATATATATATAGATATATATATATATTATATATATTATAATATATATATAATATATATATATATAATATATATATATATATCTATATGCATATATATACGTATATACACTTCCTCATTCTCTAATTCTCTTCATTTTGCAATATTTCCACTAATACCCACAACAGAAAGGAATTTCCTCCCTCTGACTTTCATTACCGGTCTGCCACCGCCATATTCCCGTAAAGAGAGAAAGAAAGAATGATTCACCGTATATTTATTTTGTTAATTATGCATTTCCTTTGTAAATTAAACTCCATAAATTCTGGTTGCATTTTTTTCAACGATATTTTTTCTTTATATTCGTTGTCCCTCATTAACGGAACACTGCTTCGTTTTATGGGTTGGTGGTGGGTTGGGGATGGGGGGGGGGGAGGTTCTTTCTCCTCTTTTGTTCTTGATTTTGCTTTTTAATCTTTGTTCTTTATTCTCTGGATCCTCATTTACACTTATTTAACTCATAGATAAAAAAAGACCACAAAAAAGGAGAAGCATTTTAATTTATGAAATATAGCTAATGATGCTCGTGGGGTCTAGAGACAGGTTCGTCTCTCAAGAATAATCATTCTATTCATCGAGAATAATTGCTTTTACTCTCTGACTTACAGAATGTTAGGAATAAACTAAACAAGGAATGATCCAGTTCCAGCTTACTCAAAGAGCGAGCTTAAAATCTATGGTCAAACAGCGCGTTATTCACTTATGAAATTAAAATAAATACACTATTTTTTATTAGAAATAATATTTCTGTATTTTCATTCTAATAATAAATCATAAATATATTTCCTAAAATTCCTGTATCATTAACTCAATGCCAAACACCTTTTTCAGACCTTTTTGGGCGTTTCCATAGACCTTTCCTATCCCACAACAAGAGTAACAACAACAGTTTCCCTATGCTTGGCTGGATCACTTAAATGTCATACTAAAATCAAGGAAATTTCCTTACTAATAAAATCATCTTGGATTGATGGCCTCCTAACTTAGCTGTTATTGCTGTATTTTTTTATCTACTAGTCCAGTCTCTGAACTTATGTTACTCCTTTCTGATGCTAAACCTTAAAGACCTTTGCATATATCCTGATTAACAAAAGACAGCTCACTGAAGTAATCAATAACCTGGAGCTTTGGAGGAAAACTTAAGGAATGATAAATATACTAAATATATTCACTTAGTTATAAACAGTGTGCTCCTTCATACGTACATAAATGCATAAAAATAAATTATAGAGAATATATATATATATATATATATATATATATATATATATATATATATTCTCTATAATATATAATATTATTAATATATATATTATATATAATATTACATATAAATATAATAATATATATATATAATATATATTCATGTGGTAAGGTGGCTGGGATAATGGAAATGAGTGGTTCTAATTTGGACCTAAGCATGGAGCACAATAAGACTAAGTTCGCCACCTACCAGTGAACAGAAAAGTGAGATCCTTGGTAAAATTAAACTACACCATCTACTACTAAGGGTATGAGGTAAACCTACAGAATGTCCACTAAATTGCATATGATTTATTAAAGGGTATCTGAAGAAATATACAGGAGCTACAACAGAGCTCTGTGGCACTCTTAGTTATGGTAACAGGTGACAAATACAAAACAATGTACCACACTACTGGTTAAATTCATGAAGTCAGAATTGAAAAGGGTTCAAGATGCTCACAAGGGAATGGCGCAAGGGGTAAACTGTAGCACACTCTTCACACTGGGTTCAGGGAATGCTTGACAGATAATGGCACTGGTAATGTGGATATGGCACTGGTATGTCAATTAGGTTGTACTGTTCATCCACTGAAGACACACACCCAGGAAACTCGTGAACAGATCTTAGTCCGTGCACGAGATGTGTGCGGAAACAGAGCCAGTCTGCAGTGCGCAGTAACTTCAATGGAAATTAGTGTTGCAATCAGTCCCAACCCAGGGAGAATGTGGTGAGAGATGTGATTCTGGTTACAAGTACATGACGCAGAGGACCATGAGCGATGGCTTGCACGGCCACCTTTCTAAAAGGTGAAGCACAGACGGGCGTCGAGTACAGACTTCCTGTCAAATCCTCAGGTACCAGCAGGTATACGGTGCTTATGTGGACAGAGTAATGACTAGCAACATTCTACTGAGGTCGGGGAAGCGTCATCTAGGCGACACACGTATCCAGCAGCGGTTCCTCTCTACTTGATCAAATTCCTGATCCTACTGTATATAGTTGTTGTTTAAGATGAAGCCGGCCTTGCGCTGGCACGGGCACTTGCTCCTGGAGCAGCCCGTAGTGCGATCATAGCCCTCTGTAGACCAGACGAGGGACAATAGAGTCGTTGTCTTTTTGTTGTGACACACACAACTGGCCCATTATTATAGGTCCCATTGAGATAATTTTGACAGATAATCTGGATTTGGAGATCAACGAGGGCCAGTAACACAAAAGACAGGAAAGGAATACTTGATAGATTTTCTGATATCTTTGAGAGCGTGAAGAGTCAGGCCAGAGGGAAATAATTTCGATGATGCAGGTGCAAAGGCCAAACCGGTTAGGACAGGTAAAGACCACTCCCTAACGATTGGCCGTTAATGACCCCGGGTATTCTTCTAAAAGTGGGCGAAAAGGGTTAACTTGCTTGGCTTCCGCATTAAGTCGGATGGGAAATCCTATAATGACTTTCGAGGTGGTGCTATCTATTCTTCTCCAAAATTACATTGGGGATATGACTTTTAAAGATACGGTCAAGAAGGGTAGGTGTTTTCTCAGAACAAGTTTACTCTCTCTATTGCTCAACTACTTCCCAAACCTCTACAGCTCTTCCAACTGCTAAGGTATTTGAGGGAAGGAAAAGAGGGAAAAGAGAACGTTTGAAGGACTTTTGTGACAATACACACACACACACACACACACACACACACACACACACACACACACACACACATATATATTAATATATATATATATATATATAATATATATATATATATATATGTAATGTTGGTGTGTGTGTGCTAAAAAAAATCACAGTAGATGCACGTGGACTTCATTAAATAAGTGAATACACGAAAATGATAGGCAGAAATCCAAGCACTTTCGTCGTTCCTCGACAATGTCTTGGTAAATAAACGAAGCACTGGGATTTACGCCTATCATTCCTGTGGTATTCTCTTATATATATATATATATATATATATATATATATATATATATATATATATATATGATATATATATATATATATATATATATATATATATATATATATACATACATATATATATATCTGAATCACGAAAATTTGGAACGTGAGGAATATAATGCTAAAGGCAAATGCCATGAAGGAAAGTGAAGAAGAAGGAGTACAGCCAGGACTTTCAACTCAATGTCTTTCGTTTCACTTTCCTTAGTGGCTTTAACCTTTAGTTATTATAATATGATTTAATATATTATATATAATTATATATATATAATTAATTATATATTATTCACTCGATACACCTCGGTATTTCACGTCACTAAATAATTATATTCCATATTCATTCACTCCCTACTTGTACGTGTACCTGAACTTTGTCTTCACTTCCTAACTATTTACCTCTCGGCTACTTATTACATAGATTATCCCTCCTTCGTAAATCAGGGTTCCTCCTAAAGCTTGAAAATCAAAAACTTCTTAAATAATGTTTGTGCAATTTAGTTTCGTAAAAAAAAAACAAAAGTAATTTTAAGGGCGACAACTTCTTAATTGTCGAGAGTTCAAACAATTAAACATTGAAACTTAAAACGTCAGTGATTTATGAATTAATTTGATATTCCGTAACCTCCAGCCTACGAGAAATCAGGCACGGAGTGAACGGCGCCTTTAATTGGAGAAATCAATTGAAGTCAGCCAGAAATGATAAAACAACCAAATAATTCACTCCCTCTTTATGCCGTCAAATTTCGAGCACCAATATTGAATTATGTACGGCGTCTGCAAAGTATTATAATTGCAAATACAATTCATGCGAGGTCACTGAGGTTTGGGAAATTGCATTTGAATGCGTCGTATTTAGTAGATGCCTTTCAAGTATTTGATTAGCCTTTAAATGTTGATTTAGGTGGTATGAAATCATGTGTATGATCTTATGTAACTAATACACAAATCTCTCTACAAACCAAATAGCTGCATACACAAATCTGTTTGTCTTTCTTACTTATGTATACGCTCATGTGCATATATACGTATACGCAAACATTACATAGACACACATCACACACACACACACACACACACACACATATATATATATATATACATATACTATATATATATATATATATATATATATATATATATATATATATATATATGGATGTATGTATGTATGTATCACTAACTCTGCCACCCATATTGCTTTATCTACTCTGTCTCTTGTTTGTGAAGGAAGATTTTCTGTTCCCATGAATCAGAAATGAAGTCTCATGAATTGTGACTCATCTAAGGCATATAGGAGCTCATATATTATTTCCTTTTTGTAAAAAAAAAAAAAATCTAAAAAATCTCAAGTTTGAGGTGTGAGAAAGACTGTACTGACGAAGATGAATACTACGGCGAAAACTGCTGGATTAGAGAGCCATCAATTTACGAGAATTTTAGTAATAAAAAAATTGATTTGATTCAAGCTTTGATTTTTTAATAGTTTTCTACTGAAGAAAGCTATTGAGATGGCTATTTGTCTGTCCGTCAGCACTAGAGGGCTGCAAATTGGCATATTGATCATCAAACATACGAAATTGCAGCCCTCTAGCCTCAGTAGTTTTTATTTTATTGAAGGTCAAAGGTAGTCTTGATCGTGAGTCTGGCACCGCTATAGGTACCAACAACGCAGGCTACCACCGGGCGATGGCTGAGAGTTTCATACAGCATTATACGCTGTAAATTCGATTGCCCCGAAAAACTTATGAGAATTTTTTACCTTTTTAAATTTGCCCTGTAGGTAAGCAGCCTGGTTAGAAGATTGAGATTCTTTAGTGAGCCTTGAACCTCATTTTTCTGATGATTTTGCTGCCTACTCAGCTACATAGGGCGACTGACTGTAAAAGTAAAAATATAACAAGATAAATTTACCTCCCACTAACAGCCCTCTTTGTCTTATACCCAAGACCATTTCCATATACCTATATAAATCTTACGTTGGAGCTGTCTCATTCTGAGAAAACTGATTTAATTGTGTCTGTATTATTAAACCTATACCCTAAGATTATGGCGCGTCTAGTTCTGTCCCCCAGACTCTAACCTGCCCGGTGCCCTCACTTGGT
>NC_061100.1:121809126-121811626 GCF_015104395.2 Macrobrachium nipponense
CAATCAGTATGGTTCTTACTATTTTTCTTTTTTGTATCATTTTATAGATGTGACCCTGATGATGGGAAAAGAATTGTATTCCCGAAAGCTCGGCTGTGCCCTTGCTTTATTTTAAAGAAATAATAATGTCTGGAATAATATATATATATATATATATATATATATATATATATATATATATATATATATATATATATATATATATATATTATATATATATATATATATATATATATATATATATATATATATACATATATAGATATAATATACAACATATAAAAGAATCTATTGGTCACTTTTTTACCAGATACATAATGCAACTGTAATAGCGACAAAGCCCTCTTAACTTCTTAAATTCACGAAGTTAAGAGGGCATCGTGGCTATTACAGTTGCATATGATTATACATATAGCCACGTGTTCATAAGTGTGTAAGGAGAGAGAACTGGTGAAAAATAAAATACATTAAATTATGAAACGGGGCAGTAAATCTGAAAACAGTGGGATTTGTTGCAAATCGCAGCTGCTTACCTATAATTCGCTCTGGTTTTCGAGCTGAGCGTTTTTCTGCTCATTTAGTGGCGCCGGTCGGGTATTCGCCGAGCAAATTCATGTCAGTACTCTCCTTACATACAAAGGCATGACAGTAGCACAAACTGCTCATTGCATATGATTTGAAAATGGAAGTCCTAACTCTGGTACTGAAGAAAGGTGACCTGATTGACTCTGGTAACTATAAGGGCGCTGTACCACTTACGTTTGGTATTCTGGTACCAAAGAAAGATGACCTGACTGAGTCGGTACCTATAATTGGTATTAGGTTTGCTTGGTTGTCATGAAAATATTCAATAAGCTAGAGAAACAAATGAGTAAAAAAATTTAAGAGATGAACAAACTGGTTTTAGAAAAGAAAGGAGTTTTGCTGATCAAATGTTTTTATTGACAAATTGCTTAGTATCGTAGGAAATTCAAAATCCAGCTCCGAGGTCTTTTGCTTATTTGGCAACGTCCAAAGACCAGTATCGTAGCAGGTTTTGCGTCACTGCCATTAAATTCTTAGCTGACTGAAATCCTCCGTGAACGAAGTAGATAAAAAGTTCATGTTAACTGGGTACAGTCTAGTGAATTTGCATGAAACAAATGACTGCTCTAAGGGAATAATACTTTACCTTTGCTGTTTGTCTTTCTTATAGATTTGGTACAGAAAAGTGGTTACAGCTGGGAGAAAATTAGATTGGAGTAACGATAGAAATTATCGACTCAAATCTATCTGAAATAAAGTGAAAAAGAAGCAGAAGTTTCCTCTGCGCAATCGAGATTTTTGTGCAGCGTATAATGGAGTCACGGTCCAAGAAACTTCCTGCCACGGCCCTTTGGTGGCCTGTCCTATAGCACTGCCAGACGTATGGTCAAGCCTTACTTTAACTTTAAGTACAATAAAAACTACTGAGGCTAGAGGGCTGCAATTTAGTATGTTTGATGATCGGAGGGTGGATGATCAACATACTAATTTGCAGCCCTCTAGCCTCAGTAGTTTTTAAGATCAGAGGGCGGACAGAAAAGGTGCGGATGGACAAACAAAGCGATCTCAATGGTTTTCTTTTACAGAAAATTAAAAAAGTGGCAACGGAAACAAACTATGCTTAAAAGAATGAAATAAGATTAGTTGGTGAAGTGCTTAATAAGGTTGGAGATTTCAAATGATGTCATGAGATCCAGTGCAGGCTCTGTTGAGTTGGACTTCAGTCGAAGATTTAAAAATGCAAATCAAATACTGAGCAGAATGAATAAGATTTGCATACGAATGTAAAATGGCACATTAATCTAGTGCGATCTGCGTTGCCGTAGTAGAATCATGGTATGACAATGAAATTGTATCTAAAAGATTTTCTCTATTTCAAAATAAAGGTTTAAGGAGAATATAGGAGTCAGATGGCAGGAGAGAATAAGAAATGATGCATATAGATAATGACACGAAGTTTCATAAATGAAATAATGATAAGCTGATAGCGGAACGGAACCGAACTAAAATTCAGGTCAGAGGCCAAGCACTGGAACCTATGAGGTCATTCATCGATGAAAGGGATATTGAGGGAGAAAGGCTTGGAAGGTATAAGGGAGTAAAACCTCTCGGTTGCTCTGTGAAACAGTTGTTAGGAGACGGTGGATAGTAAGATGGAAGAAATAGAACACGAACAGAGGCTCGGTAAAAGGAATTAAAAGTTTTAAAGCTATGGACCTGAAAAGATGCTGCAAAGAACCTTAAGTAATGCTTATAGTGCACCGTGTGGGTTGCACTGACGGCACAACGCCCTCGCTTGGATGAGAACTTTAATACGGGAGGCTAGAGGCAAGTGGAGATTTGTGGAAGTGAAACCACAGGAAAGAAACAGTTGGGGAAATTTCCCTGAAACTCTTTGCGTTGCAGAGTCATTGCTGAGTCAACAGGAACCCAAAATGTTCAAAGGACAGCGGCCACATTGCTCCTGCCTCCCCCG
>NC_061100.1:121814126-121826626 GCF_015104395.2 Macrobrachium nipponense
AATGCATATACTATAATAGATTCACATCAGCCGTGCATTTAATGTCTTAGCCAGTCCCTAACGACGCTCCTGATTGGCTGTTTGATAAGCCAATGGCAGGGCTGGAAACTCTCAGTCCTCTCGAGAATTCATATAGGTAGGATGTATGTTACACCTCAGCTGAGGGATGCTTTTGAAATACGTATCCTTCAGGAGAGGTGGACCATACTCCTGCCTATTCGAACTCTCTCGAGAGACTGAGAGTTTCCGGCCCCGTGATTGGCTTATCAACAACCAATCAGGAGCGTCGTAAGGGTACTGGCGGCCTAGACATCAAATGCACTGGTGATGTGAATCTACTATAGTGTGTGGATATATCTATCTATCTACACATATATATATATATATATATATCATATATATATATATATATATATATACATATATATATATAATATATATATATATATATATATATATATATATATATTTATGGTATATATATATGTATATATATATATTTATATATATATATATATATATATATATATATATATATGATATATATATATATATATATTCTGCGAATGGTTATTAATGGAAATTGAGTTCATGATAGAGAAAATTTCGTTCAAGACACAAATGAGAGACTTTACATAGATAGTTATGCATCTTTGTTGAGTTTCAGAGTTACAAAGTTTTCCAGTCAAACTCTTAGGGAGCAGACAGAAACTTCTGAAGGAAAAGACGGATGGAACTTCTGTGATCTTCGTAGTAGGAAAAGAATATCCAGTAACTATCAGCCGAAATGTACAATATATTCAGTAAATCACAGTAAACGAGGAAAAAATGAGCCGAAGTTTCTTCGGTGCATTCTAGTGTCCTACACAGCGTATAATTCTATATGAGCTGCGGTCCATGAAACTTTCAGCCAGGACCTGGTGGTGGCCTGTCCTATAGCGCTTTGCCAGATGCATGATCATGGCTAACTTTAACATTAAAAAAAACTACTGAGGCTAGATGGCTGCAATTTAATATGTTTGATGATTGGAGGATGGGTGATCAACATACGAATTTTCAGCCCTCTAGCCTCAGTAGTTTTTAAGATGTGAGGGCGGACAGAAAAAGTGCGGACGGACAGACAAATAACCATCTCAATGGTTTTTTTGTAAAGAAAACTGGAAAAAAAATATATTGAGAACCGAGAGAAAACTCAACAGAAATTTACACAAAGCTGAACTTTCAGGACAAGAAAATGACTGTTTAAAGCTAAATTAGATCATTTTTTGCTCAGAGCAACATTCGGTTACGTTCAGTTTCCAGGACGTAGAGTAAATCAGAACAGAATACAAAATTTAGGCCAAAGGCCAAGCACTGGTAACCTATGAGGTCATTCAGCGTGGAAATGCCTGAAATGAGTAACAGGAGGAAAACCCCGCATTTGCACTACGAAACATTTATGAGGAGAAGTAAATAGAGAATATGAATGGAGGTACTGTTAAATGAATGGAAGGGGGTTGTAGCTAGTGGCCGAAGGGACACTGCATAGAACCTTAAGCAATCCTTACAGTGCACCGCGTGAGGTGCACTGACGAACCCTCCCCCAACCACCACCCACCCACGGAAAGACCTGATAGAGCAAGAGACCTGACGATACATGACTTCAAAGGTGATCCCTCACATATATACTGTTGGACACTCCCCCATAAACTTCCGACTGTATACGGAAGAAATGAGACGGAAGAAACGCCGTTTTCATCAAAAAATAAATGAATGTATATTCAGATTCTCTCTGCTCTATCTCTGAGACGCTGAAAGAAATCGATGGGTCGGAAACTGATGACACGGTTTATCTCGGAATAGTTTGGAGGAAATATGGCGCTCTTATATCGCTCATCAGAGCAAAGCTTCTCTCTCTCTCTCTCTCTCTCTCTCTCTCTCTCTCTCTCTATCCCTTTTATGTACTACATATCTCTTCCTCTTTCTCCTGGTACATGACGGAAAGGATGGAGATGTGTATAGGTATGCAGTCTCATCCCAAGAGACTAAGAATATATGGGATATATATACATATATATGTGTTTATTATAATAATATAAATATATATTTATATATATATATATATATATATATATATATATATACATATATCTATATATATGCATTATATATATTATATCATATTATATATTTTTGTATATATATATGTGTATATATATATCATATATATATGTAATATGTTTTATAGTATATAATGTGTATATATATATATATATATATATATTATATATATATATATAATATATATACATACTATATAATATATAATATATATATATATATATATATATATATACTATATATATATATATATATATATATATATAATTCTATATATCTTAAGCACATCATACATATGATAATTAATGAGTAAAAGTTGGCCCTCCTGTGAAGCAGCTACAACATTCGTTATAACTTGGGGACGGTGAGACGAAGGCGACAAAGCGTGACGTCACAGAGGGGACGGGGCGCTAATTAGGAATCTGCTTTCACCTGCGTTCCCCAAGGAACCAAGGGACAGCAGCAAAGAACGGCACCGCAAAAAAAAAAAAAAGAAAAAAAAAAAAAAAAATACTGCCTTTTTTCGCGGTCTGTTTTCTTCAATTTTGTTCCCGAATGAAAGTTCGGTGGTCGTTATGTAGGACTCTTATTTCTTGGGGGTTATTATCGTTATATTTGCAATCTGTTGAGTATGTTTTTACGGTCATACGCAACGGGCGTGAACTAAATACACCGCAAAGGTGGATACTCTCCTGGTTCAATCCCATTGGCGGCCATTATCTGGGAAAGATCCGATTTGTTCTATATATTTTATGTATTTCTTTTTCGAGTTCTTAAATTGAAATCAAATGATGTATATTTTTATTTTGAAAATGAAGACTTGGTATTTTTCTCATTTAAGTTATCCCTGAAGCAATACTTTGATTCCAAAACGGCGTAACAGCGCTGATAAAAATTACTGATTGCAAAGAATTATATTGAAAACTATTGTTCCTTTTGTTTTTTTATCAGTTCGAATAACTAGCACTGTTTAGGAAAAGAAAAATTATGAAAACTATAAGAAAAATTTGTATCTATGTGAAGGGCCTGTTTATTTTTATTTGTCTTTTGAAACAAAATCGTCAGTACAATACAGGCAACTTCAATGCAGCTCCCTCAATAGAAAGTCAGTGAAATGCTTGGCTGTGAACTACGAAACGGGCGGGTGAGATGAGTGGAGACTTGTGTAAGTGAAACACTGATGATGAAAAACTTTCATAGACGGCTTTTTAAGAATAAAAGCTTCCAGAATTGGACCCCATTGCAGTGCTTCTCAGATTTGATTCTAAATATCTTTGAATATGATAGACAACCAATTAAAATTGCTCCCAATGTAAAGCGAATTATATTTTAAGTGATTATTGAGCTTTTTTATATGTAAGCATAAAAAACGCCACATTTGTAGAAGTGATATATATATATATATATATATATATATATATATATATATATATATGCATGTACACACACAATCACTGACTAGTTAGTTTACACGAGCCTTAAAACACTCGTAAGAATTTTTATGTGGTGAATTGGTATTTTGCTGGAGCATAGGAATCAATACATTTTTAAATTGGATTATAGATTTCAAGGACGATACTCCCCAACCCAAATGTCTTTTGTATAAAAAAAATCTGTGCTGGCTCCAGTATAACTATATATCCACACGTGATATATAATATATATATATATATATATATATATATATATATATATGTATGAAAATTCATTAATTCCAAGGTCGAGCGAATTAGATATTAAAGGCTATTTGTAGCTTAATGCTTCTATATATATATATATATATATATATATATATATATATATATACATATATATATATATATATATATATATATATATACGTATATATATATATACATACTTTCATATATATATATATATATATATATATATATATATATATATATATATATGTATGTATCACTTCTATAAACCAAGAACGGACGTTTTTTTATGCTCACATATATTATATAATCACGTATAATCTAAATCACTTTACCTTGGGAATCATTTTAATTGGTGTGCATCTGCTTCTGGCAGGGCAGGTGCCTCTAATCAATTATAATTCAAATCGTAATTTCTCATTCTATCTCTTTCTCGCCCTCTCTCTCTATCTCTCTCTCTCTCTCTCTCTGTCTACACACACACACACACACACACACACACACATATATATATATATTGTGTGTGTGTGTGTGTGCGTGTGTATATATATATATATATATATATATATATATGTTTTGTGTGTATAAGCAAATACAAAATACCCATTAATATATAATTTCCTATATCTAATATATTAATATAAAATACATACATACATATATCAGTATAGTAATATTATATATATATGATATATGATATATATATATATAGTATATAGTAAGGAGAGAATAGAGAAGAGAGAGAGAGAGAGAGAGAGAGAGAGAGACATTCCGATCTGAAGTGTTTAGCACAACATTACTTGAAGAGAAGTGCTAGTTTTATATCCTGTAAACTTAAAATATTTTCATGATGGCACTCATGTACATTACTGAAAATTTATGGTATTGAGGCACTTATTGCATTTCATGTCAGTTTTATTTGATCTCAGGTATTTTTGCCGTGCAATTACATTTACAGCAGAGCGAGGACCAAGGCAATACATTTTATAAACGAGGGGAATAGTAAATCAGTTCTGAGGTCTTGAAAATATTCGCTTCAGTGTCCATTGATGCATATGTAACCTAATATAACACACACATCATACCCCACACACACACACATATATGTATATATATATACACACATATATATATATATATATATATATATTCTATTTATATATATATATATCTATATATATATATATATATATATATATATATATAAAAGCATTAAACTACAAATGTCCTTTACATCCTATGCGCTCGACCTTGGAATTAATGTATTTTCACACACACACACACACACACACACACACACACATATATATATATATATATAATATATATATATATATATATATATATATATATATATCCACGTGTGTGTGTTTGTGCTCGTGGGTACTGGAGCACGCACAGAAATTTTTTTTATATAAAAAGATATTTGGGGAATATCGTCCTTGAAAACCATATTCCAATTTAAAAATGTATTGATTCCACGCTCAAGCAAATACCAATTCACACAAAATTTCTTGCGAGTGCTTTAGGGCTCGTGAAAACTAACAAATCAGTGATTGTGTGTACATGCAATTTCCTCTTTCAAAATATCATGTATATGGACATAGCATCCATAAAAACCAAATGCAAGCGCACGCGCACACATACACACTTAATCAACTAAGGATCATAAATTCAGTCACTTTGAACTCTTAGAACACAATTTACAACTGAGACCACTGTTGTTTAAAGTTTTTACGTTTCTGTTTGCTGTTTATTATTTTTACCCATAATGTGTTCTAACTGTAGTTTGCGATCTTTTGTATGAGATATAAACTCCGAAATGTTCATCGGGTGTCTTCTAAAAAGAAAAAATCACTGAAGCGTCTTCAGAGATATAAAATTAGTACACTGAAAGGCTGATGTGAAATAATAATGTATAAGAGTATTAATATGGTGCACGCTCATTATCATTGAGTTTTTATAGATTCTTTTTAATGTGGTTTAGTGGACGATGAATGTTAATTTATAAGGCTTCTTTTTATAAGCTTCCTGTAACATGAGATAGCCATGACGGTAAGGATTCAGGGATCTTTCTTACACAGTGACCCCGAAGGGTGTGTATCCACCTTCGTGGTGTGTTTAGTATAAGCCCGTCGGGGATGACCGTAAAAATATTAACAAAAGACTTTAAATATCATAAAGATAATGACCCTAAGAAATATTATAGTAGATTCACATCAACCATGGATTTGACGTCTAGGTCAGTCCCTCACGACGCTCCTGATTGGCTGATGATAAGCCAATCACAGTGAGAGTTTCCACCCCTGCGATTGGCTTATCAACAGCCAATCAGGAGTGTCGTAAGGGATGGGTCTAGACATCAAATGCACGGGTGATGTGAATCTACTACAGTCATGGATAACGATCCCCGAACTTTGCTTGGGGTCAATATATAGAAAAGATCCGGATTCAGCGTTATCCATGCAAATGCTGACTTGAAGGTTGACGCGTCATGACAGTAAAGCTTTTGGGAAAGTGCAAAGAGAGAGAGAGAGAGAGAGAGAGAGAGAGAGAGAGAGAGAGAGAGAGAGAGAGAGAGAGAGAGAGAGAGCATAAATATCATATCTGTGTATATGTCTCTGTCTGCATATCTGTGTTGTATGATACTATCTAAGACCTTAACAACGTTCTGATGCCAAGAACTTTATTAGATAAGATGTTCATGATTATTTTTAATCAATATAACTATATTTTGTTAAATCTCGTAGGTTGTTATCTTGTAACCTATTTATGATTTTTGGCTCGGCTGAGTCTCAACGCGCATGAGTTAACACGTGCATGTTAGCAACAAAAGTAGGTTAATAATGTTAACCATTTTAAAATAATAACCACTCTCAACTAAAATTAGTCAATGCCTTTGTAGAGAAAATCTTTTGATTTTCCTTTTACGTATTATTAATAACACGGTTATGCTACAAAGAAAACGTGGTAGGGACCGATCAAGTTTATAAAAAGACAAAGATAGGAAAATGAATTAAACAGCATCGTAAAATGAAGATTATTATTTTATTTTATTTTTTCATATAAATAAGAACACAATCAGACCATTTTCCCCGGCCTCTTCTAATGGAAGTTATCACTCACAATTCCCATTGGTAGACGATCTTCCCACTTTCGAAATCTGTTTTTGGCCAACCATGATTCATTCCTGTTCTCGGCGATGAAGCCGGGTATCGAAGCGTCTTAAAAGGCTCTAGATATATTTCTGTTCTAATTCTATGAAGTGACTTTCTATGCCTGCAGCTTCTGTGCTTTAACATCTCGTCAGTCTTTATTTTTGAAGAAGTGAGAATCTATTCCTGAACTTACTTTGCAGTTTTTTTTTACGGGAAACCTGGCTCTCTCTCTCTCTCTCTCATAATGCTACTTCTCATACTTCTCTCCTTTCTCTGCTGAGGTTTTATCTTCTACTTTCAGTGTCTTCCTTTCCTTTTATTTCTTTTTCTACTAACTTTTCTTTTTTTTTTTCTCACGTACTGGAGATTTTATTTTTGCAGCTTGTGCGTCTTCTCTCTCTTTCTCTCTTTTGGTAATAAGCGTGCTCCCTGCACCTTGTATTTTAACAAAATAAACATTTAATTTTCCTCCCCTCTCCCAGTTCTTTGATCTTGACAAAATTATGGTTTTTTTCAATCTCTTAATTAAATCTTGGGAAGAAAGATTTTCAGTGAGGCTTCTATGAAAATTCTTAATTTAGTTCTCAATGTATGTTTGCTGCAATTATAATATGCGTGATTATAAACAGCTTATATAGTATTAAGGTTTCTTCATAAAATCTATCTTTGACGGTTCGAATGATTAAGCCAGGTCTACAGAATTAGGTTCCTTGTTCGGAAGCCATAAGTTCTTTCGTTTTATTTCTGTTGTTAACCCCTTTTTTGTTATGTATTATATGCCGTTATTGGCAATATTACTTTCATTTTTGGGATGGTTTCCACTATACCTGTAAGTCGAGTATGTCCATTCACTTAGCTCCTTTCTGTGTCTACCTTTACAGCGGGTTGAGATGGCTTCTGTTATATCTATTTACTTTTATTTTGACACTATCACGGCCTGTGTCCCCTTGAGTTCAGGGAGCGAGGGACTCCTCTTCTTAAGCTGGCCTCTAAACACCCGTCAGAAGACATTTTCTCCTCTCAGCTACGTGGTAATCACCTGTTTTTTACTGTCTACTGAAAATCCTCGGAACTCACCTGCTGTTCCTGTGTTCCCTTTCTCATAATTCTCTCTCCTTCAAGGCGCAGATCAATACCGCTATAATTTTTCTTTCTCGTTTTTTTTTTTTTTTTTTTTTTTTTTTTTTTTTTTTTTTTTTTTTTTTTTTTTTTTTTTAGCTGCCGTCCCATTGGTTCTTGCGTCTGACAATAGATTATAGCTGCCATTCATTAAGGTCAAAGGGCTTCGGTGCAATATCTCATGAAATCACATTAAATTGTCCAGTTCTACATACTATTTAGTATTTACAGTCAACTCATTAAAATTAGAAATAATTTTAACAGCAGAGACTTTCTGGTTAATCGTTACCTTAAAATGCGTACAAAACAGATGAAAACGTTCCTAATATGAATCATATACTCGGAAAAATAGATAAGTAAAAGATGAAAGGTACGGAAGAAGCTTCGCATTAAACAGAACACTAGCCCCACTGTCAGGGCTAGAAGTGGGCGTATTTGACTAAACTTCACTGAATAGGAGGACATCCTCAGCGAATATATCTCCCAGAACAAACTGGGGCTGTTTGTATAGTATTATTATTCAGATGTTACACAGTCCATAGCTAGGGTTATTAACTCAATTCCGGAACTATGCTAGATATTGGTGTTGGGACTAAACCGTGAGAATGGGGACGCGGAGAAATACTAAACAATGGAGGGATTATTATGAGACACTGCTGTTGGAATAAGGTCCGTTCGGATTTACTCTTTGTTCATAGCGTCTTCCTTACAAAGTTGCCACTTATTATTATTTTAGAATGATTACTGTATTGTGATAATCATTACTCCTTCCTTTTCATTCGTGCCCAAGTGACTTCTGCATCTGCTTTAATGTGAGCTATTTGTTAAGTTTGTCCTTTGTGACAGTTGGGATGGCTTACATTAAAAATGATACAGAAGTCACTACAGCACGAATAAAAATAAAGCAGGAATGACATTCACAATGCGGCAATAATTCACACAAACTCCACCAGTGCGCGGGAGCTTGCGTGAAAGAGAGAGTGGGATCGGAAATGTATAAGATTCTAGGGGAAACTGAGAGAACAGGCTCATCATACTCCATTTTTTTTTTTAAATAAAATTCTGAAAATGCATCTATTGAATCGTATCAAGAACAATCCGAGATAATTTCATAAATGAATTTTATCTTCTATTTTTCTGTTCGTTGGACCAACTAAATTGAACGAGTTGTATTTGAAATCTGTTTATGAAAGATTCCGTGTAGTACTCTCCTTTTGGTTTTCATCTTAAAATCTGACGGGCTTGAGCGTGAAACAAATTATTATTATTATTATTATTATTATTATTATTATTATTATTATTATTATTATTATTATTATTATTCAGTAGATGAAAACTATTCATATGGAACAACCCCTCAGGGGCCATTGACTTGAAATTCAAGCTTCCAAAGAATAAGTGTTCATTAGGAGGAATCAAGAGGAAGTAATGGGATATACAGAAGGAAGAGATACCACTATTAAAAAAAAATTGATTAATTAATAATATTCTACAAGGCAAGAAGAGTAGTATTAGTTAGTAGTATATTGCATTTTCGCTTGAACCCTTGAAGTTCCAACTGCACGATATCCTCTGGGAAGCTGTTCCACAGTCAACACAATACGTAATTATCGTTATGAGAGAAGCATCATTGAAGGCTAATTCAAGATCTTTCCTCTAAGTAGTAGTTTTCTTTCACACAGAACAATAGTAACTTTTGTTCTTTGTTTAATGAAGAAAACCGACGATGATATTTTCATTTATTTATTTATTTATTTCGTTTAACGTCAAATTGTTCTCATTATTCGTGGTCTTGAAATTCCTATTATCTACCAGTCAATTAGAGTTTTCTGCTCTAGTCAGCTTCTTCTTTACCCCTTCTTACTCTTTTGCTTCCAAAAGATTCATTGTTGTGCTTCTAGCAAAGTCGTTTATTACAAATGCTCTCTTCTTGATCGCAGAATTCCATAAATAGCTTTTGCAGGATAGTCTTGTTCTTCATTCCATTGTACTACATCTCAATTAACGAGGGAAAGTCTTAGTTTTTGAAACACATATACTGTTTTCTTCATAAATGGGACGTAAGATCATTTTCTAAGGCTACACTTTCAGAATGGACATCCGGTGGCTGGGTCTGTCGGTGCTCTCATACCTACAACCTATTTGTTAATACCGATAATGCAACTTTTGCTTTCTTGCTCATATTTAATGGTGTTCTTCAGCTGCGCTTTATATTGAAGACATTCTAAATGGATCTCATTTTATATTTATAATTAATGATGGTTTGAATGTACTCACGCTCATCGCCACTTAGTATTCATTGTAGTTTACTCTTTACAATGGAACGTTCTCTCTTATTCTCCAGTCAGACCTGATCCTGAAAGCATCTCGGAACAGTGATCTAATATCCTAGTCAATTTCATTGCCACATGGCGATCTTTAACTATTTACTTCTTCATTCTACTTTTCAATAACATATTATATCCTGTGTAATTGAAGTATAAACCATTCATTATTAAGAAAAATTGTTTGGGGATAGTATTGCTCTGGTATTAGCTCGAAGTTTTCACGTAATCGGTACTGGTAAAACTACTACTAAGCAATTACTGTATAAATTATATATATATATATATATATATATATATATATATATATATATATATATATGTGTGTGTGTGTGTGTGTGTGTGTGTATGTATGTATGTATGTATATCATATTATATTACAACATTCTGAAGTGTCTTTCTGTTTCACCCTATTCACTTGGAGTTTTATCACAGACTAACTCACCCCCCATTATAGCATATACCGTTTTCAAGTTTTCTTTTTGAGGATCAGCAATTGCAAAGATTTAGGAATTTCCTCTCGTCGTTATTTCCTCTGGTTTCAAAACTAAATTTCCTGTCGTAATGGCCTCTACGTAGATTAAAATGCTGCTTGGAAAAAAAAAGTAGATTGTTTTGCAGTCAGCGCTTCATTAATGGCATAGATCCCTATGGTTGCCTGACGGAAATTATAAGGGAAGGAAAATGAACACTGCTTCCTTTCATAATTGAATCGCTGGAACTTCACAAGTTTGAACTTGCAGGATCCCATAAGCCTCGCTTCATGGTTTTAATTTCTTTGTTGCATTTGTTTTGGCTCTGTGTTTTTTTCTATATATGTTTTATCGTGGAATTCCACTCAGATGACGCGGGTTCTCGTCTGCTCCCAGGGCGATGAAAAATCACTGACTATATATCAAGACAGTTACTGCTGCAGTGCGGGGTCTGCGGTGAGAGGTGAAACAAACGTTCTTTGGAAACTTTAATTTTAAGTCTATGACCCCTGTGTGCTTGTTCCATGTGAGTATCATCTACTTAAATAATAATAATAATAATAATAATAATAATAATAATAATAATAATAATAATAATAATAATAATAATAATAATAATGAAGACACAAGCCCAGAACGTTTAAATTGCCCCATCGAATCTTGAAGACGAAAGTGGTATGTTGTGAAAATTCGTCTTATATAGATAGGGTTTTATCTTGAGTTCTTAGCAACTGTGAATAACAAGACAAACTAACGTGGCCAAGGTAGAGAACAATATCTTCCTATTCAGTTACGAAAGTCTTTACAAATCCTATCCTAGATTTCTAGAAATTAACCAAATGAATCATTTAAAAGATTTTTAAAAATGTAAAAAAAAAAAAAAAAATGGTTGCGTTCAGGTATGTTTAGCGAAACCGAGATGTCGAAAAAGAATTATGCAACGCCTGATACTGAACTTATTTTTTTTTTTTTTTTTATCATGTTCTTTTAAATATTTTTCACCCCAAACGAATGCTCGAACGACTCCAGGAGGTGAACAGGACCCACCCAAATTCACTGGTTATTATCAAGACAGTTTAAACCACTGAGCTAGCCCGAGCAATTAGGGTGAAATACCAGGCCTATCCCGAAGCTTAAAACCATGAACAACTTATTGCTACAAAGAGTTCGGAGGTTATGCGGAACGTAATATTTTACAGCAGTAAGAAATTTACATTTTCACCAAGGAAAGAACTGAGATTGAACAACATAGGATGCATACAAACGGGATACTAAGAAAAATGTATTAGTTACAAAAAAGTAAAATGTAATTCAGTAAATTCAGTATTCTAAGCCCAGTCACCTACGCTTGATTCCATATTTGACTTGTCAAATATAATTTGATATTTCTATTTTTTTCCTAACTTATGCATACCGTGAATCGATATAGTATAACGGTTTATTTTGATTTCTAATACTTCGGAATTAATTTTTGATAAACATATTTGACAAATTTCATTACGGATCTTACTATCTCTCTCTCTCTCTCTCTCTCTCTCTCTCTCTCTCTCTCTCTCTCTCTCTCTTGTGACCTGTCATCTCCTGGTATAAATACCGCTTTTTCCGTAACTATTCACATTCCACCCTTACCTGAAGAAAGATACAGATTGGGCTCTGAAATAT
>NC_061100.1:121829126-121851626 GCF_015104395.2 Macrobrachium nipponense
CACCTCTTTCTCTTCTGATGAAGCCGCCGAGAGAGTTGGAGAAACGGTCCGTCGACTAAAAAAGAAGGCGCTAATGGAAAGAATCCCTAATGATTCTACCTTATTCTTGGGAGGCTTTCCAGAAGGAAAAAAGATATCGACTGTGAAAAGTATAGACTGATTCGAAGTCTTGATAAGAAGATAGTAACAGACATTACACTCACACACACAGCACATATATATATGTGTATATAATATATATATATATAATATAATATATATATGATAAATAATATATAATAATTATATTATATATAGTAACGTAGTGAAGGAGCGCCATCTTTGCCTAACCTAAATCTCGCATACTATAATGGGTAGGGTGTTGGGGGGTTGGGGGGAGGGGAGGAGTTCGTTGTCAGGATGGGAAGCCTATATATATATAAGTTAAGACCATTTCCAGGTGGGTGCTGTGCCCTCATGCGTGTGCTTATGCATGCATGTATGGCTGAATGTATGTATTTTTTTCATTATGATCTGCAGCGGTATTGGTATAATAAGTCAATATTCATGCAAAGTTCTTAGGATAAGAATTTGTCTCAATTTCTTACCTTTTCCAGGTTCGATAAGGTAATTGTAGTTGGCTCCGTTGTTCCTTCCGCAAAGTCCAAAGCCTTTCACTGGGTATGCCTTTATGTTGGGTTACAGTGCCTTAGATCTCTAATCCTATGATGCAGGAAGTGCAGATGGCAGCGATGACTGGTTATCGAAGCCATCTGCAAAAAAGCTTCATTTTTCATTCAATAGTTAAAGGATGATTGGCGTAGTCAGAGGTACGGTTATAAAAGTATAAATACTGACGTCTTCGATGTACTTGTTTAGTCAAAAGTAAAGAAATATTCATAAAGGAAAAAGAAATGTCCCACATTTGTGGCTGACTCACGGCCACCTGCATAGTTTACAAGAGACTACACTTGCAGATTGACCTAAAAGGTTATTTTTCGTTCTCTTCCCTAACTGACCTCTCTCATTTGTCCTTGTCTGTTTATAAGCAATAACGCCGCCCCAAAAGAAGAGTGACCATTGCATTCCACTTATCTGTGCCTTTCTGCAGGTCTTTTACAGGTGTGATGGAAACACAACTACAAACTTGACAATGCACCTGATTAGGAATGGCAATGAATGTCGCGCCCATTGCCACCCATGACCTTCCAGTGGTCATTTTGACGACACCCCTGCTCACACCTAGACGAAGAGAAAGAAACCCAGCTTGTAAGTTGACTTGGGCATTGCACCTAAGGAGTCTTGGCCAATCAGACTTTTGGATCTACACCTTTAGGTAGAATCTGATGGACTGAGCAATGAAGAACTTTGAACCTCCTTAAGCTGCACTTGAGAGACTCACATAGGTCTAGATGGAGGAAATTCATGGAGGAGAGTAGCAAGAGACAACTCTGTTGAAATCCAGCATGGCAAACTTAGAATAAGATCAGACGTTAAACCTTGCTCTCCTTTGGCACAAGTCGCTGTTGGTCCTGACTGACCTACTTATTGTGAAGTCACTCGCTCCAGTACCATCTCCAGACATGAAATATCTATGCCGTATCACAGAGCAATCATGCGCCTCGGTGGCGTGGTTGGTATGGTGTTTGCGTCCCACCTCGGTGGTCGCGGGTTCGATTCTCGGCCATTCCATTGAGGAATGAGAGGTGTGTATTTCTGGTGATAGAAGTTCACTCTCGACGTCACGGAAGTCACGGAAAGCCGTTGGTCCCGTTGCTGAATAACCACTGGTTCCATGCAACGTAAAAACACCATACAAACAAATAAACATAAGACCATAGGCGGTGCACAAGTCAGAAAAGTTAAAGTACCCAAATGAACACAGTAAGGCAATTTGGGAGTGAGGAGGGGCATCCAGGTGATCCATTGGTTCAGAGCAGGGAAAGGAATAAAGTCATATTGCATTTGTAAAATGTAAAATAAATAAATCTATTAAGGTGAATGAGTTGCATGCTTGCACTAATCTGGATTTTGTGGATATTCAAGAAAATTTTGAGTAGGAAATCATAGATCCAAGAAGAGTTCATTTCAATTGCTTCATAAAATAACCGTATTTCCCTTTTTGTACTGATTTTCATTCCTAGTAGAGCTGTATCTACAATTATTCAGTGTTTTAAAGTGAGGGATGCAGAAGAATCACATTTTTTTGTTAATCTGGATTAATATATTAGCAATAAAACTCCTGTACAGTTAATTTCCATTGTTTCCACATGTCTACTCTATTAAGATTTTCTTCTTTATCGATGACTATTTTCAAATGTGATTTAATTGTGTACAAGCCAAGTGTGTCATTTGTTATTAACCTTTTGGTGTCGCTGTTTTTTTGTTTCTTTTTTACATGTGTTGTTTACCCACTGGATCAATTTTAAAGTGCAGAATCTTAGTTCAGGTCATGATGAGCACTTGGTTTTCATCCACTCTGGTATAACCTACTATTGTGATAAAACAGAATCTGGTGACGCCGGAATGTCATATGTGCAACGATTATCCTCTCTCCCAGTGGGAGATTGTGTGAAGTGTCAGAGGCCGAAGGGATGGGAAACTCCACGTCTGATGACAATTTTTAGACCTCACTTCCGAAAGAAAGAGGTAGAGAGAGACACAGAGAATAAATCAGACAGGTGTGTCGTGTTCTTGGTTCATGCGGAGCCAATATCAAAGGAATAACTATTTTTTTTTTATCTGAAAGTGATTGATTTGTACTGAGTCAGGGGGTGGCCGGACCACGGCCTTATGCACTTGAGACTGAGCTCACGTTTCTAAGCAAATGATACATTCTCTCTAGACATTGCTCCAACATAAGAACTCGTCGGATTTTGGTACCTCAAGCTCCAGGCCAGGCTAGTGTACCAACACTGTTTACTTCTCTGCGTAAACAGCACTGCTGTAAAACAGTGTATAATTTATACACACACACACACATATATATATATATATATGTGTGTGTGTGTGTGTGTGTGTGTGTGAGAGAGAGAGAGAGAGAGAGAGAGAGAGAGAGAGAGAGAGAGAGGCGTTGGGGGACGAATAATTGTACGGTTGTCCATCATTCACGACATTTCCCGGTCTTTTAACAAAGAACTCATTTTGAATTCACATGATTAAAGAATCAAATTATCTTCCAAGTAAGAGTCTTCGATAGTTCAGATTTCCTCTCGAAACTTTCTTGATGAGCAAAGGCAACATTATCTCGTACAAAAAAAAAAAACTCATTCATTCCGACGCCTGGCATATGGAGGAAGCCTACAGCAATTCCGGAATGCTCAATTATGTTGAAAATGTGACCTGAATGATCATTCATATTTTCGTCTCTCGGCCTTCAGTACCATCGTGAACCACGTCGGCTTTTGAACACTAAACGTCCCAAGCATACCATATCATATACGGTTTTAAATCCACCATTTGGATTCTTATTGTGCTGAAATCCAGAAAGCACAGTGCAACAGGAAGCAAGAGCACTGCAGCCTGAAATAAGAGGATAACGTGTCCTGCTGACGCGTGAATGATCACTTCAGTTTTAAGGCGATTCTATTCGTCAATGAGTATTTAGCGCAAAAATACGGGCAAAAAGTACGGTAAAATGAACTACCTATATTTCAGACTTAATATCACAGGATATGAAATGCGCCGTGTTTATGCATTAATCTTAACGTCCCCGTTTTCGGAATAAAGGCTCAACTCGAAATAAGGGGAAAAAAAATTTTGGGGGCGGAATTGTTAAAATGGTCAAGAATTCCGAGAGAAGAGAGAGAGAGAGAGAGAGAGAGAGAGAGAGAGAGAGAGAGAGAGAGGTATATATGATGATGTGACGTTCGTGGCGATGTTACAATAATTGAGAAGTTATTCCATATCTATATTTTTTATGCTGTTAATTTAGGAAACACATCTGTTGCATAATATTGATGTGTGATATTCAGTCAAGATTATATTGACATAGCGATTATTTAAGGTTGGCTCTTAGATATAAGGCGACGTTTACCCCAAGCGGGTAATGCTTTGCTGAATATATATATATATATATATATATATATATATATATATATATATCATACATATATATGCATACATATATATTTATACATACACACACACACACATATATACAATTATATATATATGTATATTTTGTATATATCCAGACATCTATATACATATCCTATAATAGATATATATATATATATATATATATATATATCACACATATATATAAATATTATATATAGATTATATATATATATATATATATATATATATATATATATATATATATATATATATATATAATATATATATTTATATACGCACACACACATATATATGCACAGGTCTTTTCCTCTCGGTAGATAACATTTTGCTGGGAATATTCAAGCGTATTTATCACCTGCCAACGAAGTGGTCGTTGGTGGTGAAATGTTAATGGATTTTCTGTCGGTTGAGCGACCGCGATTGGACCATCTGCTGAATCGAGGTATGCAAATCTTGTCCCATTCTCTGCAAATTGAGTGGAGTGAGATATGAAGAAAGACCGAAAGAAGCTTTGTATAAGGTAACATTTGGTGTTCAGGAATGTTAGATCGTAGGGAGCTCCTGGTGAAGGGAATATTGTCCTAGGGAAGGTGATTGTATAAAAAAATCAATGAAAACTCCCAGCTGTCTTTTATCAATGCAATACGTTGAAGTGGATGAGTTAAAGAAAGTCTGTATAAGATAACTTTTACTATTGAGGTTTGTCTGAAAGTGTGTATTCTCTAGTCAAAGGAATATTGTTCTAGGGAAGGTGAAGGTATGAGAAATTCGGTGAATGTTCCAAAATGTCCTTTATTAACACAATACGTTAATGTGGATATGTTAAAAATATATATAATTGCCTTTGAGATGATAAAGAGAACAAAATTCGTGGAAAAGCTTTCAAAATATTTTATCAAAGATAATTCCACTGGCTTTTTATCCATGCAGTATTTTCACAAGGGTAAGCGAAACAATTCGTAAAAAAAGTTCTTAAGGTAGTTTCATACAACTAATTGAACTTAGATTTCCTAAACAACAGAGTACTTGAAAATAGCCTTTTATTCCGTGTGACTTAGAGGCTGCGTTAGGATGTTATGTTGTTGATCATCCAGTTGAAACGAGGCATTTACAGATAATTGTGAGAACGTTTTTAGAAACAGAAGAAAAAGATCAACTCAACGCCATAGGGGCGCTGAATTGCTTTCAAAGATTTGCATCCAGGCTCTTCACAGATATCCCAAGCGTCTAGAAGACATGCAATGAGACAAAAATTTGTTTTATGTCTTTCAGAATATCGGTTTGGCACTGTAGTCTTTATATAATAACTGTATAGATGGATGGATGGACGTGGGTATCCTCTTATTCCGAAATAAGGCCAATTGTGCTGGCTACCTTACCGGGAAAAGTAATCATTATACTATATGCAGGAATATATATGGCAAGGGGAATATCCATATAAACATTATAATACACACACACACATATATATAGTATATATATATATTAAATATAATATATATATATATAATATATATACTATATATATTAGTAAATATATATATGTATAATAAATAAATAAATGCAATATATATATATATAATAATACATATATATATATATATACATATATATGTCTATATGATATATAAATAAAACATATATATATATAATATATATATATATATACGTCTATATATATATATATATATATATAGATATATATATATATAATAATGCTCAAATCTGATGCGAAATGATTCTTTTTATTTCGTTTAGAATCTCAGACTCAACGTAGTGTTAAACTTTTATTTATTTCTAATGTCACGCATGTCGACAAGTTTGTGAATTCACCAGCTTGCATTATTTTATTGTGGTTTATATAAACATCTGCTCTTTCATGCACTGGTATAATTCACAACCTGTGTGATTTGAATCTTTTTTTTTATTGTTTAACTCAAATCACGGTGTGATAAGGCTAGCTGGGCCATCAGTGAGAGCGCACTGCCTCTACAGTATTTTAACAGTAGGCCTAATAACTCAACAGTCACAACATTTTCTAAAATAGGAATACGAATTACAACAAGTTTTTTTTAATGTTAAAGTTTTAGACCGTGTTCAAGCTGTCTAACCATTGCAAAATGATTTAAAGGCCTAAAAAATAATCTAAGCCTTCTGAGATGTAATATCTGTTTCCAAAGAATTTATTTGTAGAAATTACCTGTTGTTTGATGAGTAAAAGCTGATGATGATTTTAATTATGTGGTTACATGGAGAAGATGGCTGTAACTCTAAACCTCTATTAGCATTAATGTCAAGGCCTATGGAATACTTGTTTTTATAACTGTTTTAAAATATCATATTCTTAAAAGTATTTTTGTTAGCCTTTGGTGTATAATTTATTAATGCATAAGGTAACTCGAAGTGCAAGAATGTGTATATAACTTCATATGCTTTCAGGCCAGTAATAGATAATAGTGATGTGAATGCTATGTGTAATGAATTCATAGTAAGTGAAGAAATCTAACACACCTAGGCCTATGAATAAAATCTTAGCTTAGAAAAAAAATAACTGCATAGGCGAATATTTGCTAGTAAGCCATAATTTTTGAAGTGGTTAAGAAATATAACATAAATAATTTTATTTTTATGAAAATCCCAATATTCCTCTAACATATATAAAATAAATGGTTTCAAGATAATGTCATTGTCGCTATTCATGTATTGTAGACCTATGCTACAACAGGCGATACATATTGCACCGCCACTAGATGGTTGCGACACAGGCTACCCTCACCTGTTGATATCGGTGGGTGCATTCTACTTTTGTATTAACTTATTTACATTTTCTCAGTGCTGAGGCGTAAAAACAATCATATAGGACTATTTCAAATTTTATGGCTGTATTAGAAGCAATGTTGATGTTATGACAAATTCTTTTTTTATTTTTTTATTTAACGTTTGAGCTGAGGTTTGATGATGTCTTTGTTTTATCAAACGCACTGGTGATGAGCGAACGAAAGTTTTGAAAAAGTTTCGTAGCTATTTTTCCGAAATTCGGCCACTCGTAATATTTTCTTACAGTGTTGAAATATATATATGACAGATTTTACTCGTATGAAACATATGATGGCCTCATTGTACACAATAATCGTGTATTTGCATTGAAATAATAGAGAAATATGGAGCATGTTAGGTTGCCAGGTTAGTGAATCCTATGAAGTCATGTAGCATCAGTTCTGAGCATAGCTGTACAGGTACCTATTTCAGCATTTAAGCATATGTTACGATCGCTCTTAGTTCCATCCCGGGAGGGCATAGCATGAGGATGGTGACCGGGGTAGGACACCTACTTATCAGTCTTTTTTTAATGTGAGTTATTCCCAATACATATATTCGCTTATATATACTGGAGGTCACGCCATATATATATATATATATATAACATATATATATATATATATATATATATATATAATATATATATATACCCACCACAACACCACACATATATTATATATATACCAATAATATACACGAGGCATTAGCGAACATATGAAAGATCTTGCGTACACTTTGCAAGTAAACTAAGTCAACGCGAACACCTGCAGTTCAATACACAAATAAAGGAACAAACTCCACCGAATCTATGTCGACGAACACAAACACTGTCATTCCTCGTGGAACGTCAGGGAGGTGACAGAGAAGATTCCCAAAATGGACGAGGCCGCGGAATACGAAAACGTTCGGTGCAATATGAAGTGTGGTGGCTTCAATAAATGTATTTGTAAAGACAGTCCCCAACAACCCCCCAACGCCACCCCCAACCCCCACCCCGTCCAGGGGAAGCTGTTACGCCTCTGACGCAGTCGGTTTGGCAGGTGGGTGGTCTGGTCTCGAATGAATTAAATCTACAAAATCATTCGAGAGAATTTCGAATTATATCGAAAGCTAGCTCTCTCTCTCTCTCTCTCTCTCTCTCTCTCTCTCTCTCTCCGGAGGCTGGAATCGTATCCCTACTCTTCCGCCATTTCGAGGATCTCATTGGATTGCCTGTTTCGTTTTCGTTGGGAGTCATCGTCGTCGTCGTGATATCGAGTTTGTTGTTTATGATGATGAGTTGTCGACGGTTGCAGATTTTGGGGCATATTCGTCTCGATGCTTGTTTGTTTGTATGGTGTTTTTACGTTGCATGGAACCAGTGGTTATTCAGCAACGGGACCAACGGCTTTACGTGATTCCGAACCACGTCGAGAGTAAACTTCTACCAGAAGTACACATCTCTGACCCCTCAATGGAATGCCGGAGAATCAACTCGCGGGCACCGAGGTGGCAGGCAAAGACCATACCAAACAAGCCAATGGGGCGCTAATCGTCTCGATACTGTGCTTTTCCAAGATGCATATTACTGTACTGTAACCGACTTCCGAGACCTTCCCTGAAAAAATCGGGGCGTCATATCTTAAAACCTAACCATAGAATCTTCTTGATTTTGATTTTGATTTGTATAGACTTTTGCCATTATGCCAAGCACTGGGGCAACTGAGGCCATTCAGTGCTGAAGCGGAAACTGACAGTAAAAAGTTTGAAAGGTGTTACAGGAGGAAAACCTCAAAGCAGTTGCACTGAGAAACAATTGTTAGGAGAGGGTGGACAGTAAGATGGGAGAAAGAGAATATGAATGGAGGTTCAGTAAAATAAATGAAAGTAGTTGCAGCTCGGGGCCGAAGGGACGAAGCAAAGAACCTTAAGTAATACCTACATTGCACCGAATGAGGTGCACTGACGGCACTAGCCCATTCGAGAAGAATCTTCTTGAAAATAATCTCATTATGTTTCCCACACACATATTCCCCAGGGTAGTTTTCTTTGAACTACCCTAACCTAACCAAAACCTAACCCGACCCAACTTAACCTAACCTAACCAAGGGATATGGCTAAAAAACCGGGCTGGTGCAATACTAGTTCACATCTCGGGAATTTCCGCCGGGATCAGAATTCACACAAGGAAGCATTTAGAGTTTACATAATTTGACGTGTTTCTGAGATTGTACACACAGGTGCTCAAACACACACACACACACACACACACACACACACACACACACATATATATATATATATATATATATATATATATATATATACAGATCTATATAAAAATTGTATATATTTATGTAAATGTACAAATATGAACGCATAAGCACGATATATATGTTTATTTTTATACAGACACCCCCAAACATACATCTCTATGTATATAAATAATCATATTTGTATTTACTGGTATGGATGCAATTATATAGATGTAAATGTCATCAAGAATGCACTCACAAACAAGCATACACACAAGTATATATATATATATATAGTGTGTGTGTGTGTGAAGACACACACGCGTGGATGTACGAGACGGGGCTTTTTTCTTTTGACTGTCATTTTCATCATCATAATTTCCAAAGCCATTTCAGCCATCTCTGTTTTGAGTACCAATATCATTACCTTCATCATCATAAAACTCTCCGTCTCTCTCCTTTTGACCTCCTTCATCGATATTCCAGACTCCTCCTCATTTATTATCCACATTATTTGCGGCGGTTGCGTCGTTATTATCCTTCGCATTACAGTCATTATGGCTCTGGGTCCCATGGGGGAGTAGTGCCGTTAGTGCACTTCATAAGGTGTACTGTAGGCATTACTTAAGGCTCTTTGCAGCGTGTGCCTTCGGCCCCTAGCTGCAATCCCTTAGCTTCCTTTTACTGTACGTCCATTCATATTCCCTATCATATATCTTACTTTCCACCCTCTCCTAACAATTGATACAAAGTGCAACTGCGAGGTTTTCCTCCTGTTACACCTTGCAAACCTTTTTTACCCTCAATTTCCGTTTCAGCGCTGAATGACCTCATAGCTCCCAGTTTTTTGGCCATTGGCCTAAACTATATATTCCATTCCCTTCCAAAGAACAATGTCAATTTTTACTGTCAATTTCCGTTTCAGCGCTGAATGACCTCATAGGTTCCAGTGCTTGCCCTTTGGCCTAAATTCTACATTCAGTTCAGTTCATTATGGCTTTGTTGTGGCTTTCATTACGATGAGTGTTTGCAATGAAAGTTTCGACTGTAATCGGCTCTATTTCCGGAGGATTGTTGTCATCTTCGCCTTTTTCTCTTTCTGTTGTTTGTCTGTAACTGAGTTCTTCTCGTGTCTGTTTTCGTTCTTGGTCCTTTCTTTTCGATAATTTCTGTCATATGACCTTACTCATGTTAATAACTAATGTCTTTTCAACTATTACCTATTATTAAATTTTCTATATATATATGCATAATAAGTTTATATATACATGAACACACTCATTATATATATACATATATGTATATTGTAGTATATATATATATATATATATATAGATATATATATATATGTATATTATATATATATGTTATATATATAATATATATAAAATATATATAATATAGTATATATATAGTATATGTATATTATATATATATATATGTATATATATTACACATATATATTATTATATATATATATATATATACTATATATATATCATATATACTATATATATATGATATATATACTATATGTATATATATATATATATATATATATATATTATATATATATATCATATATATATATATATATATATATATATATATATATATATATATATAAGTCATATCACATTACCGTGATTCATATACATATATCGAGCTACAAATGTCCTTTAATATCTAATTCGCTCTGCCTCGGAATTAATATATTTTCATATATGCTTAACCGAAGGGGAATTCTTAGGCGACATTAGAATTGCCGGCCGACGGGCACGAACCAATTGACATCTTCAATTCCAGGACTGGCAGTGAAGCCTTAGCCCACCCCGTCCTGGAATTGAAGATGTCGATGGTTCGTGCTCGTCGGCCGGCAATTCTATTGTCACCTAAGAATTCCCCTTCGGTTAAGCATATATGAAAATATATTAATTCCGAGGTAGAGCGAATTAGATATTAAAGGGCATTTGTAGCTCGATATATATATATATATATATATATTATATATATATATATATATATATCTTATATATTAAAGTATACTTTTATACATATATGAAGAGAGAAGAGAGAGGGGCAGAGAGAGACAGAGAGAGACAGAGAGAGAGAGAGAGGAAATATGATATCGATGTTATGCTATCAACCATGCCATGTCAGAATGGGCCACATATAAGATAGCGTGATCTGAAAATTAGTGAATAATTACGACGTCTAACATTGATTTATTTATTAGCTGTGTCTCGCCAGTTCTTGGAGCCATTTTGGACAAAGGTTCTACAATTATTGATACTGGGTCTGACAATGTATATATACATGTATATATATGTATATAAATTTATTTACATGCATACCTATACACACACACGCACACACACACACACACACACACACACATATATATAATATTATATATATAATATATATATATATAAATATATATACATATTTATATATTTTATAGTTATATATAGATGAATAACACAACATAAATATATATATTATTTATTTATATATCTATATATATATTATTTATATATATATATATATATATATATATATATTATATATATATATATATACATATATATATATATACACATATATTTGTACATACTATATATGTATTCATTCATTTATTTAAATATGTAATTGATTAAGGGTCATACTTACAGTGTACTTTTAAGTTCGTCGAAATGTAAAAAAACCAAATTATCGCTATCGCTGTGGTCAATAATAGTTAAGCAATCTTATAAAATACTCACTCAGAAAGGAAAGCTTGGTGTTCCTTATTGTGAGAAGATAGGAAATTGTATAGTGAATATGTATTCATGTTTTGCATCTGCAACTTTAATAATTTTGAATTAATGTCTGATTCCCCTCTTTGATTAGATAGTAACCTTCCGATTTGATACATTGTGTTCATTCATAAGTAGGAGGCCACGTGGCTCTCTCACAGAATTAATCAACCTTAACTAATGCTGGGGATAACATTAGTTTAGGCCTAGCCGAACACATGTTTTTTTATAAAAATAGGCCCAATTGGGGCATAAACAGGCGTAAATAAACAAATGGTCAAAAGAATAGAAAATAAGTAAATCATCAACAGCCTCGTTAACAGTCTATTCTCTTTCCTCCTTGTGATGGCGTCAACTAGCGTAGCCGGACAAATTAAATCTTTACAAAAATAGACCTAAGTGGAGGCATAAACAGACCTAAACAAAGAAAAATCATACAAGAATAAAAAAAATCAACAGTTTCATCAACAGTCTATTTTTTTTCCTCCTTGTGATAGCATCAGTTTAGGCCTAACTGGACATAAAATCTTTACGAAAATAGACCTAAGTTGAGGCATAAACGGACCTAAATAAAGAAAGGTGTATAAAGAATATATATATAAAAAAAATCATCAACAGTTTCATCAACAGTCTATTTTTTTTCCTCCTTGTGATAGCATCAGTTTAGGCATAGCCAGGCTCATTACATCTTTACAAAAATAGATCTAACTTGAGGCATAATCACATGTATACGCATGGTAACAGTGCGTCCCGGGCTTTAAATAGTTACGCTAAGTCTAAGTTTTAGGTAAATAAAAGGATATCTGGGTGTACATTTGCAACTGAAAAGTATTTTAATAATTTACTGTATGCGAATTACACCGTTAATATTCGAAATAGGATATTGTTATTATTGTTGAATGTAACCTGAATGTAACTATCTACAGCCCGGGACGCAGTGTTACCATACGCAAGCAGCACAGGCGGATGGACAGACGGAAAAAAACAGAGTATAGTAGATAAAGAAAAAGGTCAAAAGACTAAACAAACAAACCATCAACAGTCTATTTTGTTTCCTCCTCGTGACAGCATCAGCTTAGGCCTACCCGGACTAATAAAATCTTTATGAAAAATAGACTTCATTTAAAGCATAAACCCAAAAACAAATAAAATATTCAAAAGAATAACAAAAACATATCCAATAAAGTCACCAATTAGAGCTAACTGATATAATAATTCCAAGACTTGAGGATTTGGCTGCGTCAGGGGAACTTGGTCACGCCATGGAACGCATTTGTTCATCTGTTTACATTTGGCCATCAGCCGGATCCTGGAATGTCTGGATCTTGATTGGGCGCTGACTCCAGAGCCAGTTGTTGAGGTTAGGGTTATTTTCCGTAATTCAGGATTTATACGACGAGGGAATTTCGCGGAGTGCGCTGGCTATGGAACGTCACTCACTAGACGAGATCTATGTGGTTTCTGGGTGTGGATGTGTGAGTGGATGAATGTTTCGGCATCTCTCTCTCTCTCGCTGTGTGTGTGTGTGTGTGTGTGTGTAAGTGTGAAACTCTTATTTGTTTAACTGATTTTTTTCCTCTCTCTCTCTCTCTCTCTCTCTCTCTCTCTCTCTCTCTCTCTCTCTATATATATATATATATATATATATATATATATATATATATATATATATATATATCCAACAGGGCCTCATTGAAACTGGTCTGTATCAAGCGGAGAGAATGATTAAAAAACGTTACAAGCTTTTCACTTTGAACGAGGTCCTGTTCGTAAATGAATTGATGCACAGGACAGATGTGTAAGTGAGAAAGTTAATTATATATATATAATAATATATATAATATATGGTAATTTTCTCACTTACACAACTGTCATGTGCATTAATACATTTACATATAAGGAATAATACCAATTACAGCTTAACGCCTCTCAAGCTGGTAGTCATAAGATCTATTGGCGAGGAGCTCAAACTTTATGATAATGGGACTAAATATCATTTATCACTGAAATATAAAACCTGCCGGGAAGTCGTTGGGCGAGTGAGTGTGCCAGACATAAATTGACAGACGATAAGGTCAAGGTTGTAACTGTGAACACTGAGGACTTAAGCTGAAAACTGTATAATCACCTTTTCAACGATGGTTCGATGCTATTGAAAGGAAGTTCATTCATACACTTGGAAAATCTCCACTTTTTCAGGCAGGTCTCGACGCTCCCTCGCAAACAGCAAGAATACAAAGAGAGGAGTCAAATAATTGCCAATTATTATCTGTATGGCTGTAGGAAGGAAAGTGGGTCGTGCTAAGTATTCTTAGTTACGGATCCTTCCTGCCGCTGTAGAAAGTACATAAAAAATAACTGGAATTCTGTATACGAACGTTACAATATGACGTGACGTTTAACAGTTTGAGATGACATGGAAAACTGAAATGGCTGTTTTAAGCCATTGCTACGAAATCAAAGTTGTTTTGCACTACTCTGAAAGGAATATTTGGATTTTTTTTTTACATTTGAATGCATTATTAGTATTTGACAATTGCGTTGCAAAAATTGTACACGATACAGTCATGATTACGTTTGGAAGTAATCAGTTTAATTAGCTAAAAGGAAACGTGATGTTAACTCATTCAGACATTTTTCATTCGCGAAATGGGATTGAAATTAACGAGAACCAAAATGTCTCAACCAGATGGAAGACGAAGGGAAGCGCCAAGAGACACATTTTAATGACGGTTTTAGGTGTCAGGACTTATTATTATTATTATTATTGTGTGGGCACAATTTTCAGTGTCGAAAATGATAACAATGATTGCAGGTCCACAATAATATCGCATGTGAAGTATATAAAGTGTTTAATGATAAGAGCTTTCGAACCCTGCACCAGGTTCATCCTCAGCAAAGTGAACATTATGAATTTAAAAATCTTTCGAAGTAAACTTCTGAATAGGACAATTATTCCACTGTGACGAACGCAGATGAAGGAAGCGCTCAACAGTCCAACTAGGTGATTCCGTTGTTGTTCGAATTCCTGCTGGTTTAGTTCTGCTAGAACGTCTTGTTGGCTGTGATGATGCTGCACGGTGTTCCCTTGGCGATGCGGCTGTAATAATGCTGGACATCACGTCCCCCGTGTTGTAATCTGTCTGAGGGAGGAGAGCAGAAGAGGGGGCAGCATCAGGCGGAGAAAAAACAGAGCTTGTCTTAAGATTAAAATTTTTAACAAAGTTTTTAAGAATGCAAAAATTGACTAATGGGTCTTCCCCAACGAACGACTTTGTTACCGTAAAAAGCTTGTCCTAAGTTTATGGCGGCACCTTCCACTAGTCTTCTTGTTTGAACATTGTTATTTTTAAAAATTATGTTAGATCCATCCCAATTCGGTCTATGGTTGTTCTTAAAAGCATGGGAGACTATTGCATTGTTCTGTGCATGAAGTGCATATGCTCGTTTGTGTTCCCTTAATCGGGTCGGTAATCCTCTTCCACTTTCCCCAAAATATTTTTCCTTGCAGTCATGACAGGGGATTTCGTATACTCCCGGAATGATAGTATTCTTATCGTTATTGTTGTTTCTGATTAGTTTATGGCTAATCATTAAACACTTTATATACTTCACATGCGATATTATTGTGGACCTGCAATCATTGTTATCATTTTCGACACTGAAAATTGTGCCCACTACTAAAACTCCACGAGACACTACACCATGGACATCATATTCTACAATAGAGAAGAACTTTTGGCATACAGGAGTGTTGTTCTACGGTGGACAGGATGGCTGAGGAGGAAGGCTCAATTGCACTTCTTACGTAGATGCATGGAAGAACACGTCTTGCCCAAATCTCTAGGAATGGCTTCGCAGGAATCGTTTTCAGGAGAAGAATTCCCAACATTTGCCAAACACTTACTACAAGATAAAATACAGGAGGCCTTGTGGCAGTCGGAGGCCCTTCACCGGGATCCACAATAATATCGCATGTGAAGTATATAAAGTGTTTAATGATTTTTCCACTAACAAAGTAAATAATTTATCATCTGTCAGGCTAGACAAAGAGCAATTGGAAGTCCTTAATCTGGGAATGGGGTTTTGCACAGGAACAGATAAATCCGATATCTTAAATATAATAAGTAGTGTTAACCTTTTCAATTTCAAACATTTCTGATTTTAACATTGAATTTTTTTGAAAGGAGCAGCATTAAATGACAGTATAAAGAACGAAGTGATAAACATTTACCCAAAAGACACCAGTTAGCTTTGATTGCCCTAAAGAACAACAAGAATATAAGGATTATGAGAGCAGACAAGGGAGGATCCACAGTAATAATGGATACAAACGTATACATGCAAAAAGCTTACGCCCTTCTTAACGGTAGCCACACATACACTCCTCTAGAATCGCCTCCCACCGCTACAAAGATGCAACAGGAGTTCAATAGGAAACTTAGAAAAATTGCCAACACCCTCTCCGTTACCGCACATAAAGAACTAATCCTTACTAATATATCCTCCAGAAATCCCAACTGTGCCTTATTTTTAATGGAGTAACCAAATACCCAAAATACAAATCCAGGCATGCCCTTTGAGACCAATTGTTGCTACATGTGGATCTCCACAGAACAACCTAGCTGTTTGGCTCACTCAAGTACTCAGTAATTTCCTAGGAACATTTTCAGGTGCTCACCTTCAACATTCACATCAATTCATCCAGCGCGTTAGGGAGTTAGGTAGTGTTGACGGCAATATGGCCAGCCTTGATGTTACGGCTTTGTTTACAAATGTCCCCTTAGACTTTGTACTAACTAATCTAAAAGAAGAACATGATCTTGGCAACATTAGTTTTCCTATTCCAGTAGACCAATTCTTTGCACTTATTAAATTATGCGTAACCTCAACAGTGTTCCAATTCAATAACCAAGGATTTGCCCAAAAGGAAGGTGTAGCTATGGGTTCCCCCTTGTCCCCCGTACTTGCAAATCTATGTATGGAGTTTGTTGAAAGGGAAATCTTAAACAGGTGTGATGATGCATTAAAACCATTGCTCTGGGTCAGGTATGTAGACGACATATTCGTTGTCATCCGAAGAAACGATCAGAACTAAAACAGATTATTAGAAATAGCCAACAGTATTCTCCCCTCCATAAAATTCACAATAGAGAGAGAAGTAGATTATAAGCTACCTTTTTTGGACGTACTAGTCATTAGAGATCACAATAATTATTTCAATTCTCGGTGTATCGCAAAACAACCAACTCAGAAAGTTACAATACATTTTTATTCATTCCATGCTAATAACATTAAGAGCAATGTAGTAAATGAACTTTGCCCTACGTGCTTTTAAAATATGCGACCCGGAGTTTGTCGATGGAGAAATTCAGCACATACGATCAACTTTTAGAGGACTAAGATACCCCGATCATTTTATTGACAAAGCCATTTCACGAGCTAAGAAAGCATTTTATCGTCCTGTTAACAACCCCAAGGAAAAACCCAACAGATTCTTACCCCTCCCATTTAATCCCAACCTCGACAAATTATGTAATTACGTTAACAGTAGCCAGAAAGATACCAAAATAGTTTTTAAATACCCTAAACCCACCATTAGCCATAAACTAATCAGAAACAACAATAACGATAAGAATACTATCATTCCGGGAGTATACGAAATCCCCTGTCATGACTGCAAGGAAAAATATTTTGGGGAAAGTGGAAGAGGATTACCGACCCGATTAAGGGAACACAAACGAGCATATGCACTTCATGCACAGAACAATGCAATAGTCTCCCATGCTTTTAAGAACAACCATAGACCGAATTGGGATGGATCTAACATAATTTTTAAAAATAACAATGTCCAAACAAGAAGACTAGTGGAAGGTGCCGCCATAAACTTAGGACAAGCTTTTTACGGTAACAAGTCGTTCGTTGGGGAAGACCCATTAGTCAATTTTTGCATTCTTCAAAACTTTGTTAAAAATTTTAATCTTAAGACAAGCTCTGTTTTTTCTCCGCCTGATGCTGCCCCCTCTTCTGCTCTCCTCCCTCAGACAGATTACAACACGGGGGACGTGATGTCCAGCATTATTACAGCCGCATCGCCAAGGGAACACCGTGCAGCATCATCACAGCCAACAAGACGTTCCAGCAGAATAACCAGCAGGAATTCGAACAACAACGGAATCACCTAGTTGGGCTGTTGAGCGCTTCCTTCATCTGCGTTCGTCACAGTGGAATAATTGTCCTATTCAGAAGTTTACTTCGAAAGATTTTAAAATTCATATTGTTCACTTTGCTGAGGATGAATCTGGTGCAGGGTTCGAAAGCTCTTATCATTAAACACTTTATATACTTCACATGCGATATTATTGTGGACCTGCAATCATCATCATTATTATTATTATTATTATTATTATTATTATTATTATTATTATTATTATTATTATTATTATTATTAAGAAAAAAAACCCTTACTCATTATAAAACAAGCCTACAGAGGCCAATGACTTGAAATGCAAACTTCCAAAGAGCATGGTGCTCATTTGAAAGAAGTTACAGAAAATAACAGGAAATTTAGAGAGAAGAGATCATCTATTAGAAAAGAAGAAACATAAATGAATGAATTAATGGATGAACAGATAGGAAAAGAAATGATGAAAATAGAAGGTGAATCGTCTTAGGTAGTAATGCAAATTGCATCTTCGCTTGAACTTTCGAGGCTCTAATTGCAAAACATCCTCAGGGAGAATATTCCACAGCCAATTTGAATATCATGCAAAACGCACAACAACAACTAACCATCGAAATCACTATATAAATTAAGTCTTCATGCATGATTATCAATAGCTGGAATAACCTGTTCCAATGAACCAGTTCCGAACAGTTCCAGCGGGTGAATTGCATTAACTGAGAACGAATAATTACCAATTAATAATCGAAATCTATTTATTAAGTCTTCATACATGTTTATCAACAGCTGGAATGACCAGTTCCAGCGAACCAGTTCCGTACCATTCCAGCAGGTTACTGGAACTGACTGAGAACGAATAATTACCTCCAGCCCAAAGTACAAACAACTGATAATCGAAATCTATTTATTAAGTCTTCATACATGTTTATCAACAGCTGGAATAACCTGTTCCAGTGAACCAGTTCCGAACAGTTCCAGCGGGTTACTGGAACTGAATGAGAACGAGTAATTGACTCCAGTTTGAAGTACAAATAACTGATAATCGAAATCTGTTTATTAAGTCTTCATACATGTTTATCAACAGCTGGAATGACCAGTTCCAGCGAACCAGTTCCGTACCGTTCCAGAGGTCTACTGGAACTGACTGAGAACGAGTAATTGCCTCCAGTTTGAAGTACAAACAACTGATCAAAGAAGTCAGGTTATTAAGTCTTCATAAATGTTTATCAAAAGCTGGAATGACCAGTTCCAGCGAACTAGTTCCGTACCATTCCAGCGGGTTACTGGAGCTGACTGAGAACGAGTAATTGACTCCAGTTTGAAGTACAAACAACTGATCAAAGAAGTCGGGTTATTAAGTCTGCATACATGTTTATCAACAGGCGGAATGACCAGTTCCAGCGAACCAGTTCCGTACCGTTCCAGCGGGTTACTGGAACTGACTGAGAACGAATAATTGCCTCCAGCCCAAGGTACAAAAAATTGATAATCGAAATCTGTTAATTAAGTCTTCATACATGTTTATCAACAGCTGGAATGACCAGTTCCACCGAACCAGTTCCGTAACCATTCCAGTGGGTTACTGGAAACGACAGAGAACGAGTAATTGCTTCCAGTTTGAAGTACAAATAACTGATAAAAAAAGTCGGGTTATTAAGTCTTCATGCATGTTTATCAACAGCTGGAATAACCAGTTCCGAGCCGCTCCAGCAGGCCACTGGAACTGACTGAGAACGAATGATTGCCTCCAGCCCGAAGTGCACTTTAATGGGAAGGAGGCGCACGTCACGATATGTCAATTAAGCAAACCACGACAAGTGAACAGCGAATTGCAATCAGGTCTGTATCATCGAGTACACGAGAACTGCGCTCATGAAATACGAGGGGTAACATTTCGGGCAAGTTGAAATGATAACGCGAACTCGATGAACTTTGGTAAGGTTAGAGCGAGAATGAACAGAGCTTGCTTAGAGATTGATAGATCATGGTTGCTACAACTGGCGTCACAACATCCAGGTTATTGACCCCGTAATAAGATTAAATAGGGGGAAAAACTTGAAAAAGTTGCATTCAAGAAATATCTAAAATTATGATTTAAAATTTGTTTAAGAGGCTCTGTACTTAAGAAATTTATCTTTGTATGCATCAGCTGCTTTTCAAAATGTAATTATCTTTTAGTTTAACCTAAGATGACGGAAAGTTGTCCCAAAACGGTCAACTATTTACTGCAACTACTTTTATATATAATATATATATAATATATATATATATATATATATATATATATATAGTAGTATATATATGTATGTATATGTATGTTTATATGTATATTACTATATTTATAGTATATCTATATATGTATATGTATATAAGTGTATATATGTATATATATATATATATATATATATATATATATATATATATATATATATATATATATATATATATATACCGACAATTACGGTTCAATAAATTTGCCAAATGTTATAGTTACAAAGCTTTATAAGATGGGTATTGAAACAATAAATTTCAAAGTCTCGATACCAATAATAATGACTCTTGTGACAGTGCAAAGAGAACAATAGATTAATAGATTAACCTCCGCTTAATAGAATCGCGGTTTTCAAAGACCCTTTCTAATAATTCATCCCAAAACCAGAGTATTACAAAGTTATTTATTACATTACCTATAATGCGGGTTTACTTGTTAGCAAGATTCCGTAAAAGCACAAAAAAAAAAAAAAAAAAAAACAAAAAAAAAAAAAAGAAATTGACGTTTATCGACACGAGGTTTATAAGGACAGGAAAGATGTTCTAATTCGCCACATGCACCTTCATTTCTTCAGTTAATTAGGCTCTAAAAAATATTCATCTCGTTAATAGCGGAAAACACTAACGCTGTTCTTTACGAGCTACAAAAATTGTAATGAGAACGTTAGGAATAAAGAGGGAGACAGAGAAAAAGAGCAAAAATTTCCTCAGGTGTAATAAAAATTGGGGATACAACATTAACTCGCAAAGTAAAACTACGCTCTGATAATTTGTAATGACGAAATTTTCCTCTCAGCAGCAAAAATCGGTCCGGGAAAAATACAACCACAATTTATGGGGCTTAATTTACAAAGGAAATGTATAATTAACAAAATAAATATATGATGGATAATCCTTTTTCTCTTTACGGGACCTGCTGTTATTAGACCGGTAATGAGAACCGGAAGGGGGAAAAATACGTTTTGTTATACGTGGCAGATTGAATCTCCCATGAGAGAGAGAGAGAGAGAGAGAGAGAGAAGAGAGAGAGAGAGAGAGAGAGAGAGAGGAAGGCGTAATATATTATCAGTATAATAAAATGTATACTGTGATGTCAAGTACAGAACATAATATAACGAGATGTAAAAAAGGTATTGATGTTCACAGAGGAATTTTCTAGTGCATTTTCCTCTTTCTTTATATTTATTCCACAATCCGCCCCCCCCCCCCCCCCCCATATCTCTCTCTCTCTCTCTCTCCTCCGCTATCTTTACTCTACAGATGATATATATCTGCTTCTGTCTTTTGTTGAGCAATACTTCTATTCCATCCATTTTTCTCTTTCTCCCCTCATTCGCTATTATTATCCTCATCCACATTCTAATTTGGTCCATTGTCTCTTTTTATCTTTTCTTGTGTTCTAATTTTTCCCATCCTTTTATTCTTGTTATCTTCGCCGCGCCCTCTTTCAGTATTGATCACCACATTTCTGTCACAGTTTGTAATGACTAATTCTTGCATAATGATGAACAGTCTTGAACCCATATTTTAACTTGAATCCTTATGTTAATTTCACGAACCTGAACAACTTTAGTTGCTTGTTTTATTAATTTATAATGTACGCTAATTTCATAGTACTGAGAAGGGTGAAGTCTTGATTATAAACGTAGTTACAGAATGGTAACTCCATATCTATTTTTCTCTATTTCAGCACCCTTAGTTACTTACCTTATTATTTTTAATTAACCTTAACGTAGTTTTATTGAGAAAGAGTGAAGTCTGAATTTCAAAAGATAATTCATAGCTAGAGAATGTTTGCGATATTGGAATTAAGATTTCATAGTTGGTTATTTACTAATGGTAGATTCCCAGATTCCTGTAAACCTTGTCACATAAACACATATTACTAGAATGGACTTACACCTGAGGTTATTATTTGTAGATCTGTATCTCGATTATTCACAGTGATTATGCCTGTTATTATTGACATCAGTAGGGGCGTCCGTCCATAAACATTTGCCAAAATAAATTATGAAATAAGTCGTTGGAAAGGCTCATTAAAAGAGCAACTCCTACTAGGGATTTAATAGTGAAGGAGATATTATTTGAAATTTTATTGGCAGTATTGTGTATCAGAGCTTCATTGTATATT
>NC_061100.1:121856626-121862247 GCF_015104395.2 Macrobrachium nipponense
GGATGGGATAGTGGCAGGGTTTAACCATACAATTGCAAGAGGTTGCAAAAACAAAATACTGAGAGGGAAAAGCGTAGTTACCAAAAAAATGAAGTAAACGGCAAGAGAAAAAAAAAAAGAAATATAGTCTCGAATCGCCTGCAAGTACAAGGGAATAAAGAATAAACGCTCGGCTTATTAATAAAATTGTGAGGTTATCGAAACGCAAAAATAGGAGGAGAAAAGATTAACACACAAACTAAAACTGTTTCTGAAAAGAAATGTTTTTTCACGGAAGAGAGAAGCCAGCTGCCAGGTGTCGTATTTGCAATCATCATATCCGCGTCCCTCGGGCTTCATCGCTTCATGCCTTTAGGGACCTGCTTCGGCGAAAAAATAACCCGCCAGCGAAAAAGTCATTTGCATATGAATAGGTTTAAGAGGTCGCCTTCAGTAAACTCATGGACGGCTAGGACACTAATATCTGCATTAAAAAAAAAATCCTCGTTCTTATCGGGAAACAGGGAAATCTCACAAATGAACGAGTATGGCAAGTTAAAATGAAAAAGTTATAAGCTCAGATTTCAGCATAAAACTAACAGGCATAAAATGTAGCAAGTTCTGTTCGTCACTCTTTAGACGCAGTTTCACTACACTTACTGGTTTTGTTTTCAGAGAATTTAGCAGATACCTATAGAAATCGATGACCATTTATAAATCAAATTCTTAAAACTGTCCATGTCAGACTGCGATGGTTAATCTGGCCAAAATGTACATTATGGTCTTTTATATATAGTTATGCGAGAGCATGTACAACTTTGACAACACTACTCATGTGGACAAAGCATTTTCTAAGCGCCTCAGCGGCGTAGTTGGTAAGGTATTAGCGTCCCACCTCGGTGGTCGCGGGTTCGATTCTCGGCCATTCCATTGAGGAGTGAGAGATGCGTATTTCTGGTGATACAAGTTCATTCTCGACGTGGTTCGGAAGTCACGTAAAGCCGTTGGTCCCGTTGCTGAATAACCGCTGGTTCCATGCAACGTAAGAGCACCATAAAAACAAACAAACAAAGCATATTCTTATTGTTATATAAAAGTGTAATGGGACAAGGATCGTATATATTACAGTACTTGTGCGAGGCTTCAATTAGACGGAACAGTCTGGAATCTAAGCCATCCCTTCTTATTGAAGCCTAACACTAGAAATATGAAGTGGAGTTGAGTGGCTATTTTGCGATATATATATATGTATATATATATATTATATAATATATATATATATTATATATATATATATATATATATATATATATATATTTTCGTTAAAAGCAATTGCTTTAGTGGCATCAATAAGTTTCTTGCAGGTATCTTCATACCGACGAAGTTTTTTCCGATTCTCGTTCGTCAATTTCTGGTGAAATATACGCAGACTTCCTTCTTCCATTTATTGAATTTTGTCACGACAGCTGTTTCGCCTTATGGCATTATCAAGCGACTACTGACTTACAATCTGACCTTTCGGCCTATTTATCTCATCGTGTGGGAGGTATGACCTCGAGGTATGGGTACTGGTTAGTCTAGGGATTAACAGCTTAAGGGCGTTGTTTTAGTTACAAAGAATATAAGGACATATGTACTGCGACAATAAGAGTGAAAGTTTAAACAGTGGTTAAATAGATATTCAAAATACAATGCCATGTGCTAGAGTTTCCTTAAATGTATGTTTAACAAAATTTAATATGTTACATGTTGGTTTTAGATAAAAATTACAAAATTACATACAGGATGAAAATGAATATAGAAATCTAAATACGGGAGTACAAATATATGTATATATTTTATAGCATGCATAAAGGTACAAGAGATAATTTCTGTTTATACATAAATGTGTATGATTTAAATTTGAGTGTGTGTATGTCCAAAATGGTCTACGTTGGTTAACGGTTGCTGATTCGTGTTGGGCGGGGTCTCAGCGACCTGAGTAAGGATGTTACTTGACTTTCGCTGACGCTGGGTCTTCTCATGCCTTCCAAGGGGCGCGATGTTCTCGGTGGATTTGGGCGCGCTGTCTGGTCCCTGTTGGCTTGGGTATTCCTTCTCCTGCTGGAGGGGAGTATATGGTCCGATTCTTGTTGGACGTTCAAGGTCGGCTTCTGAATAGCGATGCTCACTGCTTCCGTTATTAAGAGGCGACCGTAGTTGTCTTCTCTGTGTACGACCTGGGTGCCTTCTATGAGCTCTTGTAGAGATGGCTTCCTGTCGTGAACATCTATGTAATGTTGATGGATGGCCCCTTGATTTCTATGAGCCAGCAGACGTCTCCGAAGGGTCGTTGTAGTGTGCCCGATGTAGTTTTGGCTGTGAGGTTTACACACCTCCTCTGGACAAGTAAATTTGTAAACTACATTCGTGCACATCTCCTTCGGTCCCCCCGGAGCGGTGCTGTTCTTCATTATTAAGGCTGCTACAAGGTTGGGCTTACTATATATCCTGAGGCTTATTTTATGGTAAGGGGCTTTTGGGGTTACGCCTCTGTTTATTATCCCGCGTAGTGTGCAGCAATCCTCCTTGTATGCAGACCCATAATGTACACGATGGTAAATAATCAAGTTTTCCTCGTTTTTCGCCATGGTGTTGGGTTGGTAAAATTCGTCCATTTTCTTTTTTATTGCTGCTTCGATAATTTGATCTGCATACCCGTTGTTTGTCAGCAGTTGGCGAATTCGGTCGAGTTCGTTATGTATATCTTTCCATGATGAGCTGTGTGTGAAGGTTCTGTTGACATACGCACTCACGACAGACTTTTTATATGCGTCCGGGCACTCCCCGCGTGCGTTCAAGCAACGCCCAGCGTTCGTTGCTTTCGTATAAACGGTCGTCTTAAACTGTCCTTCTTGTTGTTTTACCAGGACATCAAGAAATGGCAAAGTCTTCTGCTGGCTGTGCTCTGTGGTGAAGTTGAGCACTGAGTTTCTTTTCAGAGCATCTGCTAGTTTTTTGGTATCTTCAGGCTCTTTTATTGTGACGAATATATCGTCGATGTACCAAATTCCAACGCTTGACAAAAGACCCCACCGAGGACCTCAGAAAGAAAGTGTCGAGGCTTGTGACTAGGGCCAACAATCAGCAAGACGTCGTAAAATTCCCTAAGGTAAAAGGAGACTATGGGCCCGGTTACTGCTACGGAACAGTGAAAACACACAAGGCAGGCAACCCCCTAAGGCCCATCATCTCTCAGATGACATCCCCAACCTATAGGATAGCGAAAGTCCTGAATGATTTGCTGGTACCTTACATACCCGGTGCATATTCACTGAAATCAGCGGTGGAGTTTATTGATCTCCTACAGGAAAAAGGACCAGAAGACGACATTGCCTCACTCGACGTGGAGAGTTTGTTTACGAACGTTCCCGTCGAAGAAACGATCGACATCATTCTTGATCGTGTATACAGGTCCGAGAAGAACCCGCTGCCCATTTCCGAAGATGTCCTCCGAGAGATGCTGAAAGCTAGCACTACAGAAGCCCCTTTCCTCTCTCATCAGGGGGAATTATTTCGACAAGTAGACGGAGTCGCCATGTGGGATCCCCCACTCCCCGCTAGGGGTCCTCTTTGCAAATATGTACATGGCCACCGTCGAAGAAAGGACCTTTAGAGAACATCTAAAACCTAGGATTTATGGGCGGTACATCGACGATATATTCGTCACAATAAAAGAGCCTGAAGATACCAAAAAACTAGCAGATGCTCTGAAAAGAAACTCAGTGCTCAACTTCACCACAGAGCACAGCCAGCAGAAGACTTTGCCATTTCTTGATGTCCTGGTAAAACAACAAGGACAGTTTAAGACGACCGTTTATACGAAAGCAACGAACGCTGGGCGTTGCTTGAACGCACGCGGGGAGTGCCCGGACGCATATAAAAAGTCTGTCGTGAGTGCGTATGTCAACAGAACCTTCACACACAGCTCATCATGGAAAGATATACATAACGAACTCGACCGAATTCGCCAACTGCTGACAAACAACGGGTATGCAGATCAAATTATCGAAGCAGCAATAAAAAAGAAAATGGACGAATTTTACCAACCCAACACCATGGCGAAAAACGAGGAAAACTTGATTATTTACCATCGTGTACATTATGGGTCTGCATACAAGGAGGATTGCTGCACACTACGCGGGATAATAAACAGAGGCGTAACCCCAAAAGCCCCTTACCATAAAATAAGCCTCAGGATATATAGTAAGCCCAACCTTGTAGCAGCCTTAATAATGAAGAACAGCACCGCTCCGGGGGGACCGAAGGAGATGTGCACGAATGTAGTTTACAAATTTACTTGTCCAGAGGAGGTGTGTAAACCTCACAGCCAAAACTACATCGGGCACACTACAACGACCCTTCGGAGACGTCTGCTGGCTCATAGAAATCAAGGGGCCATCCATCAACATTACATAGATGTTCACGACAGGAAGCCATCTCTACAAGAGCTCATAGAAGGCACCCAGGTCGTACACAGAGAAGACAACTACGGTCGCCTCTTAATAACGGAAGCAGTGAGCATCGCTATTCAGAAGCCGACCTTGAACGTCCAACAAGAATCGGACCATATACTCCCCTCCAGCAGGAGAAGGAATACCCAAGCCAACAGGGACCAGACAGCGCGCCCCAATCCACCGAGAACATCGCGCCCCTTGGAAGGCATGAGAAGACCCAGCGTCAGCGAAAGTCAAGTAACATCCTTACTCAGGTCGCTGAGACCCCGCCCAACACGAATCAGCAACCGTTAACCAACGTAGACCATTTTGGACATACACACACTCAAATTTAAATCATACACATTTATGTATAAACAGAAATTATCTCTTGTACCTTTATGCATGCTATAAAATATATACATATATTTGTACTCCCTTATTTTTAGATTTCTATATTCATTTTCATTCCTGTATGTAATTTTGTAATTTTTATCTAAAACCAACATGTAACATATTAAATTTTAAACATACATTTAAGGAAACTCTACACATGGCATTGTATTTTGAATATTTATTTAACCACTGTTTAAACTTTCACTCTTATTGTCGCAGTACATATGTCCTTATATTCTTTGTAACTAAAACAACGCCCTTAAGCTGTTAATCCCTAGACTAACCAGTACCCATACCTCGAGGTCATACCTCCCACACGATGAGATAAATAGGCCGAAAGGTCAGATTGTAAGTCAGTAGTCGCTTGATAATGCCATAAGGCGAAACAGCTGTCGTGACAAAATATATATATATATATATATATATATATATATATATATATATATTAATATATATAATATATATATATATATATATATATAATTTGCAGCCAGCTTAAAATCGTCTTTCTCTTTTTTCCCACATAAATTTGTGACCATTTTTTGATAACATAATAATAATAATAATATAATAATAAATAATAATAATAATAAAAACGAGTTCCTATGAAAACCAGTTTAGGACCTGGTCTTTTAACCGCCGCAGCTGCAAGATTTACCGCGGGACCAACTTCAGCAGGAGCAAAGATCGAGGAAAGACACAATCGATTCGGCCCGCGACACCCTTCGTCCGAAGAAGGGTCTCGGGGAATCTCCACGAAGGACACGGCCC
>NC_061100.1:121862747-121865247 GCF_015104395.2 Macrobrachium nipponense
ACACGAGAGAGAGAGGAGAGAGAGAGAGGAGAGAGAGAGAGAGAGAGAGAGAGAGAGAGAGAGGGACAATATTACTAATAAAATAAAACACCCTCGCCTAAAACTCCCAGAGCAGTCACTGGTTATCATAAAGGTTTCTGAACGTTAGGAATTCATAACCTAACTCGAGCTGAAGTTTAGGCAGAAATTAAGGACTGCAGGAGTCACACTTGTTCCTGAAGATCCTGGAGGATAATTTCCTACGAAGGATATGAGGTTATTTGTTTATAAAGCTCTTCTCAGCCCAGGTCCAGCGCTACGTTTCCTATGGGTCGGCCTGAGCGTAAATTCTTACTAGATTACTAAAGACGAAACTGACTCAGTGTGATGATTATTGATTCACTGGAAGAAATAAGTTTGGGGTTAAGTATATGTGCTGTGTGTGTGCAGCTTTTAATGGAAATTATAGGCGAAAAAGTCTGACCTAAAAATTTTTATACATTTCTGTATATATATATATATATATGTATATATATCCATATATATACATATCATAATATATATATATATATATATATATATATATATATATATATATATATGTGTGTGTGTGTGTGCATACTATATATATATATTATATCTATATATATATACATATATATATATATATATATATATATATATATATATATATTCTATATATATATATGTGTGTGTGTGTGTGTGTGTGTGCATATAATATATCATAATATACTATATATCCATATATATATACCCTATTATATATATATATATACGTATATATATATATATGTAAATATATATATATATATATATCTATATATTATAATATATATATTAAATATATATATATACTATTATATTATATATATATATATATATATATATATATATATATATATATATACACACACATATCTTATATATACTATATATATATATATATATGTGTATAATATATATATAATATATATATATATATATATATAATATACAATATATATATATAACACACACATATATAATATATATATATATATATATATATATATATATATATATATATATACACGTCGGGAATCCTATTGAGATGAAGTTAGCTTTTATTTAACACTGGTTGAAGCTGACCCATATTCATACGTTCACTGCTGAAGTTGTTGATGATCCCCCACCCCCCCCCCTGTGCAGTAAACATCCACAGCATTAGCCACTTCATACAAATACACGCAGGGTTCATCAGCGTAGAGTTGAACCTTCCTTTCACACTCTGCTCCATAGCATCCACAGCATTAGCCACTTCATACAAATACACGCAGGGTTCATCAGCGTAGAGTTGAACCTTCCTTTCACACTCGCTCTGTTATGCTACACCCGCTTTCCTTATCAATTCCTTTGTACATTATCTTCTTGGCTTCTATGGCGAATGTTATCTCTTCCCAGCTTTTTACATATACCACCTTTCTTTCTTTGTCTGTTCTGTGACTCTCCTCTTCGCTCATGTTCCCATCATCGTTATATTTATTCTCAAATACTAACACCAAATAACATCTATTCTTTCACCATCAATCTGAATATTCATGACTCATTTGCAATGTATTCATATAATCTCACACTGGTGACATTCACCATCAACATTTTCTTTTTGTCTAAAATAAAACTTTTCAGACCCCTTTATTACCTGGTTCTGCGGTTTCTCCTCTCTGTCCCCAATCAGTACTGTATCATCATCTACAAACATCAGTTAGTCCACAATCATTCGACTGTTCATTATGTCCTTCCACAGATCTGCACTGACCTTTCTCTGACTTCTCGTAGTTCTCTTCCAAAAAAGTAGGGAACAAACAAGGAAGTTTGTTTTTTAAAAAAATTATGACATCAGCACCTGAATACTACTTCAGATATGAACAAAGACGAGAATGGAGAAAGTATTCTGGTAACAAAGTAAAGGATGTATTGATTCGAATATCTCTATAATGTTTGACTTCTGGAAACTAAGTGACATTATGAAATTGAGGAGAATTTCCCTTTCAGTGAGATAAAAGCTGAGACGAGACGATTAAAAATGCCTGACAGTTGGGTTGAAAGGGACAACAAGGGGCATATTCGGAGTCAAATCCATGAGGCATTGCAGGCGGGAACCCAAGGGATCCAGCCGAGACACTCGAAGAACACCTGACACTAGGGTGCTCGAGGCATTCATTCAAGTTTGTTCCCTTTACGTAATAGAAAATTAAGCAAATCAGTATGGTATTAGTAATAAAAAACTGCTGTCGTACTGCTTTGTTGCTGCCTTTCTCTGAAGTCTATGTTGTATGAGCAGTTTTTTTATTTCGATACTAAATTCTTAATGTGTCAAAGAACGTGGCTTGTGAGACCCAGCTGTGACTGTTTCAATACGCTACAGGAAAGCAGGTTACTATAGCATTCACGGCTGCACTGTCAACAAATAAATGGGGGGTTTACAAGGAAAAAGGAACTGTCATCACCTCTCCATAAATAA
>NC_061100.1:121870247-121875247 GCF_015104395.2 Macrobrachium nipponense
CTACAGTATCATTATTTTATTGATTTTACTCTGAATATTCATGTTTTTTATTTTTCGCTTTCATACATTTCTGTGTTTTACGTAATCTCTCTTAACTTGTCATTGCTATTTTATGATTTGCAGTTAACTTAGTTTTTATGTTCCTTTTTTACTACTTTGTGTTGTGTATTTTATGTTCCCTTTTTTACTTTGTGTCATGCTTTTTAAGTATTGTAATGTTTTTAGATATAGTCAATCAGTATGGTTCTTACTATTTTTCTTTTTTGTATCATTTTATAGATGTGACCCTGATGATGGGAAAAGAATTGTATTCCCGAAAGCTCGGCTGTGCCCTTGCTTTATTTTAAAGAAATAATAATGTCTGGAATAATATATATATATATGTATATATATATATAATATATTATATATATATATATATATATATATATATAAATATATATATATAAATATATATATATATATATATATATATATATATATACACATATATAAAGAATCTATTGGTCACTTTTTTACCAGATACATAATGCAACTGTAATAGCGACAAAGCCCTCTTAACTTCTTAAATTCACGAAGTTAAGAGGGCATCGTGGCTATTACAGTTGCATATGATTATACATATAGCCACGTGTTCATAAGTGTGTAAGGAGAGAGAACTGGTGAAAAATAAAATACATTAAATTATGAAACGGGGCAGTAAATCTGAAAACAGTGGGATTTGTTGCAAATCGCAGCTGCTTACCTATAATTCGCTCTGGTTTCGAGCTGAGCGTTTTTTCTGCTCATTTAGTGGCGCCGGTCCGGGTATTCGCCGAGCAAAATTCCATGTCAGTACTCTCCTTACATACAAAGGCATGAACAGTAGGCACAAACTGCTCATTGCATATGATTTGAAAATGGAAGTCCTAACTCTGGTACTGAAGAAAGGTGACCTGATTGACTCTGGTAACTATAAGGGGCGCTGTTACCACTTACGTTTGGTATTCTGGTACCAAAGAAAGATGACCTGACTGAGTCGGTACCTATAATTGGTATTAGGTTTTGTTGCTTTGGTTGTCATGAAAATATTCAATAAGCTAGAGAAACAAATGAGTAAAAAAATTTAAGAAGAGGTGAACAAACTGGTTTTAGAAAAGAAAGGAGTTTTGCTGATCAAATGTTTTTATTGACAAATTGCTTAGTATCGTAGGAAATTCAAAATCCAGCTCCGAGGTCTTTTGCTTATTTGGTAACGTCCAAAGACCAGTATCATAGCAGGTTTTGCGTCACTGGGACAGGACCATTAAATTCTTAGCTGACTGAAATCCTCCGTGAACGAAGTTGATAAAAAGTTCATGTTAACTGGGTATAGTCCAGTGAATTTGCATGAAATAAATGACTGCTCTAAGGGAATAATACTTTACCTTTGCTGTTTGTCTTTCTTATAGATTTGGTACAGAAAAGTGGTTACAGCTGGGAGAAAATTAGATTGGAGTAACGATAGAAATTATCAACTCAAATCTATCTGAAATAAAGTGAAAAAGAAGCAGAAGTTTCCTCTGCGCAATCGAGATTTTTGTGCAGCGTATAATGGAGTCACGGTCCAAGAAACTTCCTGCCACGGCCCTTTGGTGGCCTGTCCTATAGCACTGCCAGACGTATGGTCAAGCCTTACTTTAACTTTAAGTACAATAAAAACTACTGAGGCTAGAGGGCTGCAATTTAGTATGTTTGATGATCGGAGGGTGGATGATCAACATACTAATTTGCAGCCCTCTAGCCTCAGTAGTTTTTTAAGATCATATGGGCGGTACAGAAAAGGTGCGGATGGACAAACAAAGCGATCTCAATGGTTTTTTCTTTCTTTTACAGAAAATTAAAAAAGTGGCAACGGAAACAAACTATGCTTAGAAGAAATGAAATAAGATTAGTTGGTGAAGTGCTTAATAAGGTTGGAGATTTCAAATGATGTCATGAGATCCAGTGCAGGTTCTGTTGAGTTGGACTTCAGTCGAAGATTTAAAAATGCAAATCAAATACTGAGCAGAATGAATAAGATTTGCATACGAATGTAAAATGGCACATTAATCTAGTGCGATCTGCGTTGCCGTAGTAGAATCATGGTATGACAATGAAATTGTATCTAAAAGATTTTCTCTATTTCAAAATAAAGGTTTAAGGAGAATATAGGAGTCAGATGGCAGGAGAGAATAAGAAATGATGCATATAGATAATGACACGAAGTTTCATAAATGAAATAATGATAGCAGGAACGGAACCGAACTAAAATTCAGGTCAGAGGCCAAGACTGGAACCTATGAGGTCATTCATCGAATATAGGAGTCAGATGGCAGGAGAGAATAAGAAATGATGCATATAGATAATGACACGAAGTTTCATAAATGAAATAATGATAGCAGGAACGGAACCGAACTAAAATTCAGGTCAGAGGCCAAGCACTGGAACCTATGAGGTCATTCATCGATGAAAGGGATATTGAGGGAGAAAGGCTTGGAAGGTATAAGGGAGTAAAACCTCTCGGTTTGCTCTGTGAAACAGTTGTTAGGAGACGGGGTGGATAGTAAGATGGAAGAAATAGAACACGAACAGAGGCTCAGTAAAAGGAATTAAAAGTTTTAAAGCTATGGACCTGAAAAAGATGCTGCCAAGAACTTAAGTAATGCTTTATAGTGCACCGTGTGGGTTGCACTGACGGCCACAACGCCCTCGCTTGGATGAGAACTTTAATACGGGAGGCTAGAGGCAAGTGGAGATTTGTGGAAGTGAAACCACAGGAAAGAAACAGTTGGGGAAATTTCCCTGAAACTCTTTGCGTTGCAGAGTCATTGCTGAGTCAACAGGAACCCAAAATGTTCAAAGGACAGCGGCCACATTGCTCCTGCCTCCCCTGGGCCAGAGTTTTTGGAAATGAGTCGTTTTGCTGGTGAGGGTTACCGTTACACCACATTGCCCGTATATATACATTATATATATATATATATATATATATATATATATATATGTATATACATATATATATATATATATATATATATATATATATATATATGTATATATATATATATATATACATATATATATATATATATATATATATATATATAATATATATATATATATATATATATATATATATATTATATATAATATATATATACATGTATATATATATAATATATACATATATATATATATATATATAATATAATATATATATATATATATATATATATATATATATATCTATATATATATATGTATACAAAACACACACTCACACACACATACACACACACTATATATATATATATATAATATATATATATAGATATATAGATATATATATATATATATATATATATATATATATATATATATATATATATATATATATATATATATATATATATTAGCATCCATTTCAGCCTCTTTCGGCCGGTGTGACGTTTCCTTGGTCCCTGTATACCACATCAGATAAAGTAACCGAGATGACCATCTTCCCATTGTATATTAATTGCCATTAGGCTCCGAAATCAATCTTATACATCATAAAAAAGTAAAAACTCACCTCAAATTCCTCATTAGAATACTGGAGATCACATCGGCAATATGAATTGGTTGCTCAGGGACATCCACTGGGTCTAGATCTCGACTATACTTTTTTTTTTTTTTTTTTTTTCATCTGTCCGTCCGCCTGTGGTGGTCGCGCGTGGTAACACTGCGTCCCGGGCTTTAAATAGTTACGTTATGTGTAAGTTTTAGGTAAATAAAAGGATATCTGGGTGTACATTTGCAACTGAAAAGTGTTTTAATAATTTACTGTATGCGAATTACACCGTTAATATTCGAAATATGATATTATTTAAAGCCCCGGGACGCAGTGTTACCATGCGTAAGCAACCACAGGCGGATGGACAGATGAAAAAAAAAAAAAAAAAAACAGAGTATAGTTTCTACAGAACAGCATCCTCGCCCATAGACTAATGACAGTTAACTCTTCGGTAAGAACGTTCATTTCCCTGACGGTAGAGAGACTAAGGCTAAACGCACTTTCAATAGAAAAAAGATTGTTAGTCAGGCCACAATCATTAAATAAGGAATACTTCTGTTAAGAGAAATGGCTCGGTTGGTGGGACTTCAGATGTGTCTATTAATAAAAAAGAAAAAAAAACTGAACCGTCATGTACTTTCAAATTGATCATTCATGTTAGAATAGTGAGAATTCAGATGTTTCATCTATTAATAAAGATGCGTAAGATATGAAACTGTGTGTACTTTTGAATATATCTGTCAGGTCAAAATAGTGAGAATACAGATGTTTCCATTAATAAAAATTCATAGGATTTGAAATTGCTTGTACTTTTGAATATATCATTCTGGTTAAAATCAAAAGCTACATACACCTGTTTGTTTGGATTTCACGTCATATAATATACCCTTAAACGAAATACAAACGCAAATTTTAAAAATGCACCAAAGCACTTTTTGGTGATTTGTAACAAACGCTGCTTCTGATAATGCTGATAATAATAAGTTATATGTAGAGCTTTCATTTACCTCATAGTGAGAACAATGAACGCTATTTTATTTTTCACGGTAGAATTCATATGGAGCCGTATTCAAGCGTAATTAAAAGTGGAATTGTACACCAGAAATATATGATAGTCATAATGATGGTAATAATGATGCGTCAAATTGTTAATTCGTAGCGGATAAATATGATATATCTTCCTATACCAACACACACACACACCACACACACACACACCACACACATATATATATATATATATATATATATATATATATATATATATATGTGTGTGTGTGTGTGTGTGTGTGTGAGTGTGTGTGTGTGTGTGTGCGTGTGCGTGTGTGTGTGTGTGAGTTTTGGTGATTATCATTTCAAATGATATAGAGAGAACCAAGTTGAGATTTATGATTTATTATTAATACAAAAGACGACCGTACTTACTCATATGATTAAAAAAGGAGGC
>NC_061100.1:121882747-121892747 GCF_015104395.2 Macrobrachium nipponense
CTTCCTGACAGTAAAGCTTTTTGGGAAAGTGCAAAGAGAGAGAGAGAGAGAGAGAGAGAGAGAGAGAGAGAGAGCATATGATATCTGTGTATATGTCTCTGTCTGCATTTCTGTGTTGTATGATACTAGTCTAAGACCTTAACAACGTTCTGATGCCAAGAACTTTATTAGATAAGATGTTCATGATTATTTTTAATCAATATAACTATATTTTGCTAAATCTCGTAGGTTGTTATCTTGTAACCTATTTATGATTTTTGGCTCGACTAAGTCTCAACGCGCATTCCGTAACGGTTACGAGTTAACACGTGCATGTTAGCAACAAAAGTAGGTTAATAATGTTAACCATTTTAAAATAATAACCAGTCTCACTAAAATTAGTCAATGCCTTTTGTGAGAGAAAATCTTTTGATTTTTTCCTTTTACGTTATTAATTAATAACACGGTTATAGCTACAAAGAAAACGTGGTAGGGACCGATCAAGTTTATAAAAAGACAAAGATAGGAAAATGAATTAAACAGCATCGTAAAATGAAGATTATTATTTTATTTTATTTTTTCATATAATAAGAACACAATCAGACCGTTTTCCCCGGCCTCTTCTAATGGAAGTTATCACTCACAATTCCCATTGGTAGACGATCTTCCCACTTCGAAATGTGTTGGGTAAGCGTCTTAAAAAGGCGCTTGGATATATTTCTGTTCTAATTCTATGAAAGATGACTTTCTATGCCTGCAGCTTCTGTGCTTTAACATCTCGTCAGTCTTTATTTTTGAAGAAGTGAGAATCTATTTCCTGAACTAACTTTGCAGTTTTTTTTTTTCGGGAAACCTCTCTCTCTCTCTCTCTCTCTCTCTCTCTCTCTCTCATATACTGCTTGTCATACTTCTCTCCTTTCTCTGCTGAGGTTTTTATCTTTTACTTTCAGTGTCTTCCTTTCCTTTTATTTCTTTTCTACTCACTTCTCTTTTTTTTTTCTCACGTACTGGAGATTTTATTTTTGCAGCTTGTGCGTCTTCTCTCTCTTTCTCTCTTTGGTAATAAGCGTGCTCCCTGTACCTTGTATTTTAACAAAATAAACATTTGATTTTTCCTCCCCTCTCCCGTTTCTTTGATCTTGACAAAATTATGGTTTTTTTTTCAATCTCTTAATTAAATCTTGGGAAGAAAGATTTTCAGTGAGGCTTCTATGAAAATTCTTAATTTAGTTCTCAATGTATGTATGCTGCAATTATAATATGCGTGATTATAAACAGCTTATATAGTATTAAGGTTTCTTCATAAAATCTCCTATCTTTGACGGTTCGAATGATTAAAGCCAGGTCTCCAGAATTAGGTTCCTTGTTCGGAAGCCATAAGTTCTTTCGTTTTATTTCTGTTGTTAACCCTTTTCTTATTATGTATTATATGCCGTTATTGGCAATATTGCTTTTTCATTTTTTTTGGGATGGTTTCCACTATACCTGTAAGTCGGGTATGTCCATTCACTTAGCTCCTTTCTGTGTCTACCTTTACAGCGGGTTGAGATGGCTTCTGTTATATATTTACTTTTATTTTGACACTATCACGGCCTGTGTCCCTTGAGTTCAGGGAGGGAGTGACTCCTCTTCTTAAGCTGGCCTCTAAACACCCGTCAGGTGACATTTTCTCCTCTCAGCTATGTGGTAATCACTTGTTTTTTACTGTTTACTGAAAATCCTCGGAACTCACCTGCTGTTCCTGTGTTCCCTTTCTCATAATTCTCTCTCCTTCAAGACGCAGATCAATACCTAAACTCATGGTTAACCCAGCTATAATTTTTTTTTTTTTCTTTTTAGCTGCCGTCCCATTGTTCTTGAGTCTGACAATAGATTATAGCTGCCATTCATTAAGGTCAAAGGGCGTCAGTGGCAATATCTCATGAAATCACATTAAATTGTCCAGTTCTACATACTATTTAGTATTTACAGCCAACTCATTAAAAATAGTAATAATTTTAACAACAGAGACATTCTGGTAAATCGCTACTTAAATGCGTACAAAACAAAACGAATGAAAACGTTCCTAATATGAATCATATACTCGGAAAAATAGATAAGTAAAAAAGATGAAAGGTACGGAAGTAGCTTAGCATTAAACAGAACACTAGCCCCACTGTCAGGGCTAGAAGTGGGCATATTTGACTAAACTTCACTGAATAGGAGGACATCCTCAGCGAATATATCTCCCAGAACAAACTGGGGCTGTTTGTATAGTATTATTATTCAGATGTTACACAGTCCATAGCTAGGGTTATTAACTCAATCCGGAACTATGCTAGATATTGGTGTTGGGGACTAAACCGTGAGAATGGGGACGCGGAGAAATACTAAACAATGGAGGGAATATTATGAGACACTGCTGTTGGAAACAGCTCCGTTCGGATTTACTCTTTGTTCATAGCGCCTTCCTTACAAAGTTGCCACTTATTATTATTTTAGAAAGATTACTGTATTGTGATAATCATTACTCCTTCATTTTCATTCGTGCCCAGTGACTTCTGCATCGGCTTTAATGTGAGCTATCTGTTAAGTTTGTCCTTTGTGACAGTTGGGATGGCTTACATTAAAAATGTTACAGAAGTCACTACAGCACGAATAAAAATAAAGCAGGAATGACATTCACAATGCGGCAATAATTCACACAAACTCCACCAGTGCGCGGGAGCTTGCGTGGAAAGAGAGAGTGGGATCGGAAATGTATCAGATTCTAGGGGAAACTGAGAGAATAGGCTCCTCATACTCCATTTTTTAAAAATAAAAATTCTGAAAATACATCTATTGAATCGTATCAAGAACAATTTCTTGCTCTCCATATCCGAGATAATTTAATAAATGAATTTTATCTTCTATTTTTTCTGTTCGTTGGACCAACTAAATTGAACGAGTTGTATTTGAAATCTGTCTATGAAAGATTCCGTGTAGTACTCTCCTTTTGGTTTTCATCTTAAAATCTGACGGGCTTGAGCGTGAAACAAATTATTATTATTATTATTATTATTATTATTATTATTATTATTATTATTATTATTATTATTCAGTGGATGAAACCTATTCATATGGAACAACCCCTCAGGGGCCATTGACTTGAAATTCAAGCTTCCAAAGAATAAGTGTTCATTAGGAGGAATCAAAAGGAAGTAATGGGAAATACAGAAAGAAGAGATACCAACTTTTAAAAAAAAATTGATTAATTAATAATATTCTACAAGGCAAGAAGAGTAGTATTAGTTAGTAGTATATTGCATTTTCGCTTGAACTCTTGAAGTTCCAACTGCACGATATCCTCTGGGAAGCTGTTCCACAGTCAACACAATACGTAATTATCGTTATGAGAAAAGCATCATTGAAGGCTAATTCAAGATTTTTCCTCTAAGTAGCATTTTTCTTTCACACAGAACAATAGTCGCTTCTGTTCTTTGTTTAATGAAGAAAACCGACGATGATATTTTCATTTATTTATTTATTTATTTTGTTTAACGTCAAATTGTTCTCATTATTCGTGGTCTTGAAATTCCTATTATCTACCAGTCAATTAGAGTTTTCTGCTCTAGTCAGCTTCTTCTTTACCCCTTCTTACTCTTTTGCTTCCAAAAGATTCATTGTTGTGCTTCTAGCAAAGTCGTTTATTACAAACGCTCTCTTCTTGATCGCAGAATTCCATAAATAGCTTTTGCAGGATCGTCTTGTTCTTCATTCCATTCCTTTAAGCATATTTGGCGAATAAGGTGAGAGAGAAAACGATCCAAAATATCAGAATTAGCTGTCCGCCTGTTCATGTGGGTGATTTTCAAGTGTTTAACAGCATTGTCACCAACTTACAAAAGAGAAAAGGCAGAACGTGCATTGCACTTAGAAACGCGTCACAAAGACATTTCCAAATCGTTATCCTGACAATTCCTTTTTGGGAAGATTTGTTCTGGTTAATTATTGTCTTGTTACTTACTATTCAAATTCGTCACCGACCGTTCAGAAGTATTTTGAACGATCCTTACCACTTCACTATCGAACAATCCGCCCAACATTTCGATTTGTACTACATCTCAATTAACGAGGAAAAGTCTTAGTTTTTGAAACACATATACTGTTTTCTTCATAAATGGGACGCAAGATCATTTTCTAAGGCTACACTTTCAGAATGGACATCCGGTGGCTGGGTCTGTCGGTGCTCTCATATCTACAACCTATTTGTTAATATCAATAATGTAACTTTTACTTTCTTGCTCATATCTAATGGTGTTCTTCAGCTGCGCTTTATATTGAAGACATTCTAAATGGATCTCATTTATATATAATTAATGATGGTTTGAATGTACTCACCGCTCATCGCCACTTAGTATTCATTGTAGTTTACTCTTTACAATGAAACGTTCTCTCTTATTCTCGCCAGTCAGACCTGATCCTGAAAGCATCTCGGAACAGTGATCTAATATCCTAGTCAATTCCATTACCTCATGGCGATCTTTAAACTATTTACTTCTTCATTCTACTTTTCAATAACATATTATATACCTGTGTAATTGAAGTATAAACCATTCATTATTAAGAAAAATTGTTTGGGGATAGTATTGCTCGAAGTTTTCACGTAATCGGTACTGGTAAAACTACTACTAAGCAATTACTGTATAAATTATATATATATATATATATAATATATATATATATATATATATACATACATACACATATATAGATATATATATATATATATATATATATGTGTGTGTGTGTGTGTGTGTGTGTATGTATTTATGTATGTATGTATGTATATCATATTATATTACAACATTCTGAAGTGTCTTTCTGTTTCACCCTATTCACTTGGAGTTTATTACAGACTAATCACCCCATTATAGCATACCGTTTTCATGTTTTCTTTTTGAGGATCAGCAATTGCAAAGATTTAGGAATTTCCTCTCGTCGCTATTTCCTCTGGTTTCAAACTAAATTTCCTGTCGTAATGGCCTCTACGTAGATTAAAATGCTGCCTGGAAAAAAAAACAAAAAAAGTAGATTGTTTTTGCAGTCAGTGCTTCATTAATGGCATAGATCCCTATGGCTGCCTGTCGGAAATTATAAGTGAAGGAAAATGAACACTACATCCTTTCATAATTGAATCGCTGGAACTTCACAAGTTTGAACTAGCAGGATCCCATAAGCCATCGTTTCATGGTTTTAATTTCTTTGTTGCATTTGTTTTGGCTCTGTTTTTTTTATATATGTTTTATCGTGGAATTCCAACCAGATGACGTGGGTTTTTCTCGTCTGCTCTCAGGGCGATGAAAAATCACTGACTCTATATCAAGAACGGTTACTGCTGCAGTGCGGGGTCTGCAGTGAGAGGTTTTGAAACCACGTTGTCTTTGGAAACTTTAATTTTAAGTTTATGACCCCTGTGTGGTTGTTCCATGTGAGTATCATCTACTGAAATGATAATAATAATAATAATAATAATAATAATAATAATAATAATAATAATAATAATAATAATAATAATAATAATAATAATAATAATAATAATATGTGGCGCCGTGGAGGAGTGGGTTAGGTCGTCAATAGACTTAAGTCAAGTTAAGCAACATTGGGGCTGGTCAGTCGTTGGATGGGTGACCGCTCTTCTCGGCGTTGATTCCTTGGGAAAGGATCTTTACCATAATTTCCTCAGTCTACTCAGCTGTAAATGAGTACCTATCCCTGATGGGGTAGGGTCCAGCTATGGGTTAAATAGCAAAACTCAGCAATGATGGAAAGAAATGAAGGAATAAACGACAACGACGTAAATGGAACCTCTCGGCAACAGAGGAGCTTCGTCCGGCAACCAGGTATTCAACCCAATTGAAGGGGAAGACGGTCAGGTACTTGGAGGTCGTCATCCAGCAACTGATCACCACAACGAGAGTAATCAACAGCCTGAGATTGGAGCTACAGAGGCAAAAAGGAAGAAATGGACAAGAGAAGAAAATAAGGAAATATGGAGATGCTACATCAGAAGCAACCCGACGGAGAGAGGATATAGAAGAAGATTGGTCAACATCTGGAATGAGAGGAATAACACCCCCCAAACAGAGCAGAGGCTGGTAGACCAAGTAAGGAACATAAAGAAAAAGAACTGGCTCTCCCCAACAGAAAGAGAAGAACTGGAAAGGGAAATGTCACACGACAACGAATTACACGAAGACGAACTGAGAGACGATGCCACAGAAAACGACAGGGAGGATGAGGTATCAAACAACGACACACGAAGAAACACCGACGAAGTAACAGAGAGGACGGAATGGGTAGAAAAGATTAGACAATGGATGGAGCCAGACACAGAGAGAATAAAGATCCCCTCCATGAAAGCCTACAACACCAAGAAATTAAGGGAGAAAACAAGTGAGGTCAATGAAATAATGGGCATAATACACACCACCAGTATCACAGAAACAAATAACTTGACATATGCAGGAGCAAGATTAGTAGCAGAACTGATGGGGATTCGAACACCAACACCACCAGCACAACCAACCCAACAGAAACCAAAACAGCAACCTCCTGGAAAAGGCGCCTGGAAAAGCAAATCATGGTGATGAGATCTGACTTGTGTAAACTGAAAGAGATGGCAGAAAAAAGGCTAAGAACCAAGAAAACAAGGGAGGAACTCAACGAGAAATACAAAGTACAAGAGAGGGGACTAAACAACACAATAGAAGATGTAAAACAGAGGCTAAAGGCCAAAGCACATAAGATCCAACGGTACATGAACAGGAATAAGGGATACCAACAGAACAAACTATTGGAACCAACCAGAAAAGACTATACAGCCAACTAAGAGGGGAAGACAACCACCCAGAAATTTCCTGAAGCCAAACCAAGTAGAGACTCTGGGAAAAACATATGGAGCAATCCGGTATCACACAACAAACATGCAACATGGCTCCAGGAAGTCAAGGAAGAAGAAACAGGGAGAATAAAACAAAGATTCACAGAGATCACGACAGACACAGTCAGACACCAACTAAAGAAAATGCCAAACTGGAAAGCCCCAGGTCCACGATGAAGTCCGCATGGATGCTGGCCTCAAAACGTTCAAGGCCCTACACCCACGAATAGCTGAACAACTCCAGCATTGTATCTCAAATCACCAAGCACCCAAATGGATGACCACAGGAAGAAACATCCTTAGTACAAAAAGACAAGAGTAAGGGAAATATAGCCAGTAACTACAGGCCTATCACCTTCCTACCAATAATGTGGAAGTTACTAACAGGTATCATCAGTGAAAGGCTATACAACTACCTAGAGGAGACAAACACCATCCCCCACCAACAGAAAGGCTGCAGAAGGAAGTGTAGGGGCACAAAAGACCAGCTCCTGATAGACAAAATGGTAATGAAGAACAGTAGGAGAAGGAAAAACCAACCTAAGCATGGCATGGATAGACTATAAGAAAGCCTTCGACATGATACCACACATGGCTAATAGAATGCCTGAAAATATATGGGGCAGAGGAAAACACCAATCAGCTTCCTCAAAAATACAATGCACAACTGGAATACAATACTTACAAGCTCTGGAATAAGACTAGCAGAGGTTAATATCAGGAGAGGGATCTTCCAGGGCGACTCACTGTCCCCACTACTCTTCGTAGTAGCCATGATTCCCATGACAAAAGTGCTACAGAAGATGGATGCAGGTACCAACTCAAGAAAAGAGGCAACAGAATCAACCATCTGATGTTCATGGACGACATCAAGCTGTATGGTAAGAGCATCAAGGAAATAGATACCCTAATCCAGACTGTAAGGATTGTATCTGGGGACATCAGGATGGAGTTTGGAATAGAAAAATGCGCCTTAGTCAACATACAAAAAGGCAAAGTAACGAGAACTGAAGGGATAAAGCTACCAGATGGTAGCAACATCAAACACATAGATGAGACAGGATACAAATATCTGGGAATAATGGAAGTAGGGGATATAAAACACCAAGAGATGAAGGACACCACCCCGATCAGGAAAGAATATATGCAGAGACTCAAAGCGATACTCAAGTCAAAACTCAACAACGCTGGAAATATGATAAAAGCCATAAACACATGGGCAGTGCCAGTAATCAGATACAGCGCAGGAATAGTGGAATGGACGAAGGCAGAACTCCGAAGCATAAATCAGAAAACCAGGAAACATATGACAATACACAAAGCACTACACCCAAGAGCAAATACGGACAGACTATACATAACACGAAAGGAAGGAGGGAGAGGAATACTAAGTATAGAGGGGACTGCGTCAACATCGAGAACAGAGCACTGGGGCAATATCTGAAAACCAGTGAAGACGAGTGGCTAAAGAGTGCATGGGAAAAGAAGGACTAATAAAAGTAGACGAAGACCCAGAAATATACAGAGACAGGAAAATGACAGACAGAACAGAGGACTGGCACAACAAACCAATGCACGGACAATACATGAGCCAGACTAAAGAATTAGCCAGCGATGACAATTGGCAATGGCTACAGAGGGGAGAGCTAAAGAAGGAAACTGAAGGAATGATAACAGCGGCACAAGATCAGGCCCTAAGAACAAGATATGTTCAAAGAACGATAGACGGACGGAAATAACATCTCTCCCAATATGTAGGAAGTGCAATACGAAAAATGAAACCATAAACCACATAGCAAGTGAATGCCCGGCACTTGCACAGAACCAGTACAAAAAGAGGCATGATTCAGTGGCAAAAGCCCTCCACTGGAGCCTGTGCAAGAAACATCAGCTGCTTGCAGTAATAAGTGGTACGAGCACCAACCTGAGGGAGTGATAGAAAACGATCATGCAAAGATCCTCTGGGACTACAGTATCAGAACAGATAGGGTGATACGTGCAAACAGACCAGACGTGACATTGATTGACAAAGTCAAGAAGAAAGTATCACTCATTGATGTCGCAATACCATGGGACACCAGAGTTGAAGAGAGAGAAAAAAGGGAAAAAATGGATAAGTATCAAGATCTGAAAATAGAAAATAAGAAGGATATGGGATAGCCAGTGGAAATCGTACCCATAATCATAGGAGCACTAGGCACGATCCCAAAATCCCTGAAAAGGAATCTAGAAAAAACTATAGGATGGAAGTAGCTCCAGGACTCATGCAGAAGAGTGTGATCCTAGAAACGGAGCACACATAGTAAGAAAAGTGATGGACTCCTAAGGAGGCAGGATGCAACCCGGAACCCCACACTATAAATACCAGTCGAATTGGAAGACTGTGATAGAGCAAAAAAAAAAAAAAAAATAAAAAAAAATAATAATAATAATGAAGACACAAGGCCAGAACGTTTAAATTGCCCCATCGAATCTTGAAGACGAAAGTGGTATATTTGTGAAATTCGTCTTATATAGATAGGGTTTTATCTTGAGTTCTAGCAACTGTGAATAACAAGACAAACTAACGTGGCCAAGGTAGAGAACAATAACTTACTATTCAGTTACGACAGTCTTTACAAACGCCTATTCCTAGATTTCTTGAAATTAACAAATGAATCATTTAAAAGATTTTTAAAAATGTAAAAGAAAAAAAACAATGGTTGCGTTCAGGTATGTTTAGCGAAACCGAGATTTCGAAAAAGTATTATGCAGTCGAAATTAGTCATGTTCTTTTGAATATTTTTCACCCCAAAGAATGCTCGAACGACTCCAGGAGGTGAACAGGAACCACCCAAATTCACTGGTTATTATCAAGACAGTTTAAACCACTGAGCTAGCCCGAGCAATTAGGGTGAATATACCAGGCCTATCCCGAAGCTTAAAACCATGAACAACTTATTGCTACAAAGAGTTCGGAGGTTATGCGGACCAAAATATTTTACAACAGTAAGAAATTTACATTTTCACCAACGAAAGAACTGAGATTGAACAACATGGGATGCATACAAACGGGATACTAAGACAAATTTATTAGTTAAAAAAATGTAAAATGTAATTCAGTAATTCAGTATTCTAAGC
>NC_061100.1:121902747-121905247 GCF_015104395.2 Macrobrachium nipponense
ATATCTGTTACCAAAGAATTTATTTGTCGAAATTACCTGTTATTTGATGAATAAAAGATGATGATGATTTTAATTATGTGGTTATATGGAGAAGATGGCTGTAACTCTAAACTTCTAATAGCATTAATGTCAAGGCGTATGGAATACTTGTTTTTTTAACTGGTTTAAAATATATTCTTAAAAGTATTTTTGTTAGCCTTTGGTGTATAATTTATTAATGCATAAGGTAACTTGAAGTGCAAGAATGTGTATATAACTTCATATGCTTTCAGGCCAGTAATAGATAATAGTGATGTGAATACTATGTGTAATGAATTCATAGTAAGTGAAGAAATCTAACACACCTAGGCCTATGAATAAAATCTTGGCTTAGCAAAGGAATAACTGCATAGGCGAATATTTGCTAGTAAGCCATAATTTTTGAAGTGGTTAAGAAATATAACATGAATGATTCTATTTTTATGAAAATCCCGATATTCCTCTAACATATATAAAATAAATGGTTTCAAGATAATGTCATTGTCGCTATTAATGTATTGCAGACCTATGCTACAACAAGCGATACATATTGCACCGCCACTTGATGGTTGCGTCACAGGCTCACCTGTTGATATCGGTGGGTGCATTCTACTTTTGTATTAACTTATTTACATTTTCTCAGTGCTGAGGCGTAAAAACAATCATATAGGACTATAAGTTTATGGCTGTATTAGAAGCAATATTGATGTTATGACAAGTTTTTATTTTTATTTTTTTATTTAACATTTGAGCTGAGGTTTGATGATGTCTTTGTTTTGTCAAACGCACTGGTGATGAGTGAACGAAAGTTTTGAAAAAGTTTCGTAGCTATTTTTCCGAAATTCGGCCTCTCGTAATATTTTCTTACAGTGTTGAAATATATATATGACGATTTTAACTCATATGAAACATATGATGGGCTCATTGTATGCAATAATCGTGTATTTGCATTGAAATAATAGAGAAATATGGAGCATGTTAGGTTGCCAGGTTAGTGAATCCTATGAAGTCATGTCAGCATTCGTTCTGAGCATAGCTGTACAGGTACCTATTTCAGCATTTAAGCATATGTTACGATCGCTCTTAGTTCCATCCCGGGAGGGCATAGCATGAGGATGGTGACCGGGGTAGGAGCGCCTACTTATCAGTCTTTTTTTAATGTGAGTTATTCCCAATGCATATATTCGCTTATATATACTGGAGTCAAGCCATATATATATATATATATATATATATGTGTGTGTATATATATATATATATATATATATACAATATATATATGTATGTATATATACTATTATACTATATATATATATATATATATATATATATATATATATATATATATATATATATATATATATATATATATACTATACATACACGAGGCATTAGCGAACATATGAAAGATCTTGCGTACACTTTGCAAGTAAACTAAGTAAACGCGAAACACCTGCCAGTTCAATACACAAATAAAGGAACAAACTCCACCGAATCTATGTCGACGAACACAAACACTGTCATTCCTCGTGGAACGTCAGGGAGGTGACAGAGAAGATTCCCAAAACGGACGAGGCCGCGGAATACGAAAACGTTCGGTGCAATATGAAGTGTGGTGGCTTCAATAAATGTATTTGTAAAGACAGTCCCCAACATCCCCAACGCCACCCCCAATACCCACCCCGTCCAGGGGAAGCTGTTACGCCTCTGACGCAGTCGGTTTGGTAGGTGGGTGGTCTGGTCTCGAATGAATTAAATCTACGAAATCATTCGAGAGAATTTCGAATTATATCGAAAGCTAGCTCTCTCTCTCTCTCTCTCTCTCTCTCTCCGGAGGCTGGAAAGCGTATCCCTACTCTTCCGCCATTTCGAGGATCTTATTGGATTGCCTGTTTCGTTTTCGTTGGGAGTCATCGTCGTCGTTCGTGATATCGAGTTTGTTGTTTATGGATGGATGAGTTTTGTCGACGTTGACAGATTTGGGGCATATTCGTCTCGATGCTTGTTTGTTTGTATGGTGTTTTAACGTTGCATGGAACCACTGGTTATTCAGCAACGGGACCAACAGCTTCACGTGATTCCGAACCACGTCGAGAGTGAACTTCTACCAGAAATACACATCTCTGACCCCTCAATGGAATGCCGGAGAATCAACTCGCGGGCACCGAGGTGGCAGGCAAAGACCATACCAAACAAGCCAATGGGGCGCTAATCGTCTCGATACTGTGCTTTTCCAAGATGCATATTACTGTACTGTAACCGAATTCAGAGACCTTCCCTTGAAAAAATCGGGGCGTCATATCTTAAAACCTAACCATAGAATCTTCTTGATTTTGATTTTGATTTATATAGATTTTTGCCATTATGCCAAGCACTGGGGCAACTTAGGCCATTCAGTGCTGAAGCGGAAACTGACAGTAAAAGGTTTGAAAGGTGTTACAGGAGGAAAACCTCAAAGCAGTTGCACTGAGAAACAATTGTT
>NC_061100.1:121910247-121931087 GCF_015104395.2 Macrobrachium nipponense
CCTGTTCGTAAATGAATTGATGCACAGGACAGATGTGTAAGTGAGAAATGTTAATATATATATATAATAAATATATATAATATATGGTAATTTTCTCACTTACACAACTGTCATGTGCATTAATACATTTACATATAAGGAATAATACCAATTACAGCTTAACGCCTCTCAAGCTGGTAGTCATAAGATCTATTGGCGAGGAGCTCAAACTTTATGATAATGGGACTAAATACATTTATCACTGAATATAAAACCTGCCGGGAAGTCGTTGGGCGAGTGAGTGTGCCAGACATAAAAATTGACAGACGATAAGGTCAAGGTTGTAACTGTGAACACTGAGGACTTAAGCTGAAAACTGTATAATCACCTTTTCAACGATGGTTCGATGCTATTGAAAGGAAGTTCATTCATACACTTGGAAAATCTCCACTTTTTCAGGCAGGTCTCGACGCTCCCTCGCAAACAACAAGAATACAAAGAAAGGAGTCAAAGAATTGCCAATTATTATCTGTATGGCTGTAGGAAGGAAAGTGGGTCGTGCTAAGTATTCTTAGTTACGGATCCTTCCTGCCGCTGTAGAAAGTACATAAAAATAACTGGAATTCTGTATACGAACGTTACAATATGACGTGACGTTTAACAGTTTGAGATGACATGGAAAACTGAAATGGCTGTTTTAAGCCATTGCTACGAAATCAAAGTTGTTTTGCACTACTCTGAAAGGAATATTTGGATTTTTTTTTTACATTTGAATGCATTATTAGTATTTGACAATTGCGTTGCAAAAATTGTACACGATACAGTCATGATTACGTTTGGAAGTAATCATTTTAATTAGCTAAAAGGAAACGTGATGTTAACTCATTCAGACATTTTTCATTCGCGAAATGGGATTGAAATTAACGAGAACCAAAATGTCTCAACCAGATGGAAGACGAAGGGAAGCGCCAAGAGACACATTTTAATGACGGTTTTAGGTGTCAGGACTTATTATTATTATTATTATTGTGTGGGCACAATTTTCAGTGTCGAAAATGATAACAATGATTGCAGGTCCACAATAATATCGCATGTGAAGTATATAAAGTGTTTAATGATAAGAGCTTTCGAACCCTGCACCAGGTTCATCCTCAGCAAAGTGAACATTATGAATTTAAAAATCTTTCGAAGTAAACTTCTGAATAGGACAATTATTCCACTGTCGACGAACGAGATGAAGGAAGCGCTCAACAGCCCAACTAGGTGATTCCGTTGTTGTTCGAATTCCTGCTGGTTATTCTGCTGGAACGTCTTGTTGGCTGTGATGATGCTGCACGGTGTTCCCACCTTGGCGATGCGGCTGTAATAATGCTGGACATCACGTCCCCCGTGTTGTAATCTGTCTGAGGGAGGAGAGCAGAAGAGGGGGCAGCATCAGGCGGAGAAAAAACAGACCTTGTCTTAAGATTAAAATTTTTAACAAAGTTTTGAAGAATGCAAAAATTGACTAATGGGTCTTCCCAACGAACGACTTGTTACCGTAAAAAGCTTGTCCTAAGTTTATGGCGGCACCTTCCACTAGTCTTCTGTTTGAACATTGTTATTTTTGAAAATTATGTTAGATCCATCCCAATTCGGTCTATGGTTGTTCTTAAAAGCATGGGAGACTATTGCATTGTTCTGTGCATGAAGTGCATATCTCGTTTGTGTTCCCTTAATCGGGAGTCGGTAATCCTCTTCCACTTTCCCCAAAATATTTTCCTTGCAGTCATGACAGGGGATTTCGTATACTCCCGGAATGATAGTATTCTTATCGTTATTGTTGTTTCTGATTAGTTTATGGCTAATGGTGTTTGGGTATTTAAAAACTATTTTGGTATCTTTCTGGCTACTGTTAACGTAATTACATAATTTGTCGAGGTTGGGATTAAATGGGAGGGGTAAGAATCTGTTGGGGTTTTTCCTTGGGGTTGTTAACAGGACGATAAAATGCTTTCTTAGCTCGTGAAATGGCTTTGTCAATAAAATGATCGTGGTATCTTAGTCCTCTAAAAGTTGATCGTATGTGCTGAATTTCTCCATCGACAAAACTCCGGGTCGCATATTTTAAAAGCACGTAGGGCAAAGTTCATTACTACATTGCTCTTAATGTTATTAGCATGGAATGAATAAAATGTATGTACTTTCTGAGTTGGTTGTTTTGCGATACACGAGAATTGAAATTTATAATTATTGTGATCTCTAATGACTAGTACGTCCAAAAAGGTAGCTTATAATCTATTCTCTCTCTATTGTGAATTTTATGGAGGGAGAATACTGTTGGCTATTTCTTATAATCTGTTTTAGTTCTGATCGTTTCTTCGGATGACAACGAATATGTCGTCTACATACCTGACCCAGAGCAATGGTTTTAATGCATCATCACACCTGTTTAAGATTTCCCTTTCAACAAACTCCATAACATAGATTTGCAAGTACGGGGGACAAGGGGGAACCCATAGCTACACCTTCCTTTTGGGCAAATCCTTGGTTATTGAATTGGAACACTGTTGAGGTTACGCATAATTTAATAAGTGCAAAGAATTGGTCTACTGGAATAGGAAAACAAAACTAATGTTGCCAAGATCAGTTCTTCTTTTAGATTAGTTAGTACATAGTCTAAGGGGACATTTGTAAACAAAGCCGTAACATCAAGGCTGGCCATATTGCCGTCAACACTACCTAACTCCTAACAGCGCTGGATGAACTTGATGTGAATGTTGAAGGTGAGCACCTGAAAATGTTCCTAGGAAATTATGAGTACTTGAGTGAGCCAAACAGCTAGGTTGTTCTGTGGAGATCCACATGTCGCAACAATTGGTCTCAAAGGGCATCCTGGTTTATGTATTTTGGGTACTCCATAAAAATAAGGCACAGTTGGGGATTTGGAGGATATCTTAGTAAGGATTAGTTCTTTATGTGCGGTAACGGAGAGGGTGTTGGCAATTTTTCTAAGTTTCCTATTGAAACTCCTGTTGCATCTTTGTAGCGGTGGGAGGCGATTCTAGAGGAGTGTATGGTGGGCTATCGTTAAGAAGGGCGTAAGCTTTTTGCATGTATACGTTTTGTATCCATTATTACTGTGGATCCTCCCTTGTCTGCTCTCATAATCCTTATATTCTTGTTGTTCTTTAGGGCAATCAAGCTAACTGGTGTCTTTTGGGTAAAAATGTTTATCACTTCGTGAAGTTTATAAACGTGTTTAATGATTTTCCACTAACAAAGTAATAATTTATCATCTGTCAGCTAGACAAGAGCAATTGGAAGTCCTTAATCTGGGAATGGGGTTTTGCACAGAACAGATAAATCCGATATCTTAAATATAAGTAGTGTTAACCTTTTCAATTTCAAACATTCTGATTTTACATTGAATTTTTTGAAAGGAGCAGCATTAAATGACAGTATAAAGAACGAAGTGATAAACATTTTACCCAAAAGACACCAGTTAGCTTTGATTGCCCTAAAGAACAACAAGAATATAAGGATTATGAGAGCAGACAAGGGAGGACCACAGTATAATGGATACAAACGTATACATGCAAAAAGCTTACCGCCCTTCTTAACGGTAGCCACACATACACTCCTCTAGAATCGCCTCCCACCGCTACAAATATGCAACAGGAGTTCAATAGGAAAACTTAGAAAAATTGCCAACACCCTCTCCGTTACCGCACATAAAGAACTAATCCTTACTAAGATATCCTCCAAATCCCCACTGTGCCTTATTTTTATGGAGTACCCAAAATACATAAACCAGGATGCCCTTTGAGACCAATTGTTGCGACATGTGGATCTCCACAGAACAACCTAGCTGTTTGGCTCACTCAAGTACTCAGTAATTTCCTAGGAACATTTCAGGTGCTCACCTTCAACATTCACATCAATTCATCCAGCGCGTTAGGGAGTTAGGTAGTGTTGACGGCAATATGGCCAGCCTTGATGTTACGGCTTTGTTTACAAATGTCCCCTAGACTATGTACTAACTAATCTAAAAGAAGAACATGATCTTGGCAACATTAGTTTTCCTATTCCAGTAGACCAATTCTTTGCACTTATTAAATTATGCGTAACCTCAACAGTGTTCCAATTCAATAACCAAGGATTTGCCCAAAAGGAAGGTGTAGCTATGGGTTCCCCCCCCCTTGTCCCCCGTACTTGCAAATCTATGTATGGAGTTTTGTGAAAGGGAAATCTTAAACAGGTGTGATGATGCATTAAAACCATTGCTCTGGGTCAGGTATGTAGACGACATATTCGTTGTCATCCGAAGCAAACGATCAGAACTAAAACAGATTATTAGAAATAGCCAACAGTATTCTCCCCTCCATAAAATTCACAATAGAGAGAGAAGTAGATTATAAGCTACCTTTTTTGGACGTATAGTCATTAGAGATTCACAATAATTATAAATTTCAAATTCTCGGTGTATCGCAAAACAACCAACTCAGAAAGTTACATACATTTTTATTCATTCCATGCTAATAACATTAAGAGCAATGTAGTAATGAACTTTGCCCTACGTGCTTTTAAAATATGCGACCCGGAGTTTGTGATGGAGAAATTCAGCACATACGATCAACTTTTAGAGGACTAAGATACCCCGATCATTTTTTTATTGACAAAGCCATTTCACGAGCTAAGAAAGCATTTTATCGTCCTGTTAACAACCAAGGAAAAACCCAACAGATTCTTACCCCTCCCATTTAATCCCCAAACCTCGACAAATTATGTAATTACGTTAACAGTAGCCAGAAAGATACCAAAATAGTTTTTAAATACCCAAACACCATTAGCCATAAACTAATCAGAAACAACAATAACGATAAGAATACTATCATTCCGGGAGTATACGAAATCCCCTGTCATGACTGCAAGGAAAAATATTTTGGGGAAAGTGGAAGAGGATTACCGACCCGATTAAGGGAACACAAAACGAGCATATGCACTTCATGCACAGAACAATGCAATAGTCTCATGCTTTTAAGAACAACCAACAGACCGAATTGGGATGGATCTAACATAATTTTTAAAAATAACAATGTCCCAAACAAGAAGGACTAGTGGAAGGTGCGCCATAAACTTAGGACAAGCTTTTTACGGTAACAAGTCGTTCGTTGGGGAAGACCCATTAGTCAATTTTTGCATTCTTCAAAACTTTGTTAAAAATTTTAATCTTAAGACAAGCTCTGTTTTTTTCTCCGCCATGATGCTCCCCGCCCCCCATCTTCTGCTCTCCTCCCTCAGACAGATTGCAAAACACGGGGGACGTGATGTCCAGCATTATTACAGCCGCATCGCCAAGGGAACACCGTGCAGCATCATCACAGCCAACAAGACGTTCCAGCAGAATAACCAGCAGGAATTCGAACAACAACGGAATCACCTAGTTGGGCTGTTGAGCGCTTCCTTCATCTGCGCTCGTCACAGTGGAATAATGTCCTATTCAGAAGTTTACTTCGAAAGATTTTAAAATTCATATTGTTCACTTTGCTGAGGATGAATCTGGTGCAGGGTTCGAAAGCTCTTACATAAACACTTTAATATACTTCACATGCGATATTATTGTGGACCTGCAATCATCATCATCATCATTATTATTATTATTATTATTATTATTATTATTATTATTATTATTATTATTATTATTAAGAAAAAAAACCCTTACTCATTATAAAACAAGCCTACAGAGGCCAATGACTTGAAATGCAAACTTCCAAAGAGCATGGTGCTCATTTGAAAGAAGTACAGAAAATAACAGGAAATTTAGAGAGAAGAGATCATCTATTAGAAAAGAAGAAACATAAATGAATGAATTAATGGATGAACAGATAGGAAAAGAAATGATGAAAATAGAAGGTGAATCGTCTTAGGTAGTAATGCAAATTGCATCTTCGCTTGAACTTCGAGGCTCTAATTGCAAAAACATCCTCAGGGAGAAATATTCCACAGCCAATTTGAATATCATGCAAAACGCACAACAACAACTAACCATCGAAATCACTATATAAATTAGTCTTCATGCATGATTATCAATAGCTGGAATAACCTGTTCCAATGAAACCAGTTCCGAACAGTTCCAGCGGGTGAATTGCATTAACTGAGAACGAATAATTACCAATTAATAATCGAAATCTATTTATTAAATCTTCATACATGTTTATCAACAGCTGGAATGACCAGTTCCAGCGAACCAGTTCCGTACCATTCCAGCAGGTTACTGGAACTGACTGAGAACGAATAATTACCTCCAGCCCAAAGTACAAACAACTGATAATCGAAATCTATTTATTAAAGTCTTCATACATGTTTATCAACAGCTGGAATAAAACCGTTCCCAGTGAAACCAGTTCCGAACAGTTCCAGCGGGTTACTGGAACTGAATGAGAACGAGTAATTGACTCCAGTTTGAAGTACAAATAATGATAATCGAAATCTGTTTATTAAGTCTTCATACATGTTTATCAACAGCTGGAATGACCAGTTCCAGCGAACCAGTTCCGTACCGTTCCAGAGGGTTACTGGAACTGACTGAGAACGAGTAATTGCCTCCAGTTTGAAGTACAAACAACTGATCAAAGAAGTAGGGTTATTAAGTCTTCATACATGTTTATCAACAGCCGGAATGACCAGTTCCAGCGAACCAGTTCCGTACCATTCCAGCGGGTTACTGGGGAGCTGACTGAGAACGAGTAATTGACTCCAGTTTGAAGTACAAACAAACTGATCAAAGAAGTCGGGTTATTAAGTCTGCATACATGTTTATCAACAGGCGGAATGACCAGTTCCAGCGAACCAGTTCCGTACCGTTCCAGCGGGTTACTGGAACTGACTGAGAACGAATAATTGCCTCCAGCCCAAGGTACAAAAAATTGATAATCGAAATCTGTTAATTAAGTCTTCATACATGTTTATCAACAGCTGGAATGACCAGTTCCACCGAAACAGTTCCGTACCATTCCAGCGGGTTGCTGGAACCGACAGAGAACGAGTAATTGCTTCCAGTTTGAAGAACAAACAACTGATAAAAAAGTCGGGTTATTAAGTCTTCATGCATGTTTATCAAACAGCTGGAATAAACCAGTTCCGAGCCGCTCCAGCAGGCCACTGGAACTGACTGAGAACGAATGATTGCCTCCAGCCGAAGTGCACTTTAATGGGAAGGAGGCGCACGTCACGATATGTCAATTAAGCAAACCACGACAAGTGAACAGCGAATTGCAATCAGGTCTGTATCATCGAGTACACGAGAACTGCGCTTCATGAAATACGAGGGGTAACATTTCGGGCAAGTTGAAATGATAACGCGAAACTCGATGAACTTGGTAAGGTTAGAGCGAGAATGAACAGAACTTGCTTAGAGATTGATAGATCATGGTTGCTACAACTGGCGTCACAACATCCAGGTTATTGACCCCGTAATAAGATTAAATAGGGGGAAAAAACTTGAAAAAGTTGCATTCAAGAAATATCTAAAATTATATATAGATATATATATATATATATATATATATATATATATATATATATATATTATATATATATATATATATATAGCTATATACTGCATCTATATGATTTAAAATTTGTTTAAGAGGCTCTGTACTTAAGAAATTTATCTTTGTATGCATCAGCTGCTTTTCAAAATGTAATTATCTTTTAGTTTAACCTAAGATGACGGAAAGTTGTCCCAAACGGTCAACTATTTACTGCAACTACTTTTATATATATATATATATATATATATATATATATATATATATATATATATAGTATATATATGTATGTATATGTATGTTTATATGTATATTACATATTTATGTATATGTATATCTTTGTATATGTATAATGTATATGTATGTGTATATTATGTATATATATATATATATATTATATATATATATATATATATATATATATATATATATACATATATACCGACAATTACGGTTCAATAAATTTGCCAAATGTTATAGTTACAAAGCTTTATAAGATGGTATTGAAACAATAAATTTCAAAGTCTCGATACCAATAATGACATCTTGTGACAGTGCAAAGAGAAGAATAGATTAACCTCCGCTTAATAGAATCGCGGGTTTCAAAGACTGTTCTAATAATTTATCCCAAAACCAGAGTATTACAAAGTTATTTATTACATTACCTATAATGCGGGTTTGCTTGTTAGCAAGATTCCGTAAAAGCACAAAAAAAAAACGAAATTGACGTTTATCGACACGAGGTTTATAAGGACAGGAAAGATGTGCTAATTCGCCACATGCACCTTCATTTCTTCAGTTAATTAGGCTCTAAAATATTTCATCTCGTTAATAGCGGAAAACACTAACGCTGTTCTTTACGAGCTACAAAAATTGTAATGAGAACGTTAGGAATAAAGAGGGAGACAGAGAAAAAGAGCAAAAATTTCCTCAGGTGTAATAAAAATTGGGGATACAACATTAACTCGCAAAGTAAAACTACGCTCTGATAATTTGTAATGACGAAATTTTCCTCTCAGCAGCAAAAATCGGTCCGGGAAAAATACAACCACAATTTATGGGGCTTAATTTACAAAGGAAATGTATAATTAACAAAATAAATATATGATGGATAATCCTTTTTCTCTTTACGGGACCTGCTGTTATTAGACCGGTAATGAGAACCGGAAGGGGGAAAAATACGTTTTGTTATACGTGGCAGATTGAATCTCCCATGAGAGAGAGAGAGAGAGAGAGAGAGAGAGAGAGAGAGAGAGAGACCTTACCTTACAGACCTTACAGTTCGTTCGGGTTGCCCCAGGTCCCTCAGTGTGAGGCGCCCTCTAATGTCTACCAGAGAGTGCTAGTACATCTTCCGGTATATTTTGCATCTTCCAATCTTGGATGGTCTGGGATGCAGTTTAGATATTTGTCGAGCTTATTCTTAAACACATCTACGCTCACTCCTGATATATTCCTCAGATGAGCTGGCAACGCATTGAATAGACGCTGCATTATCGATGCTGGTGCGTAGTGGATTAATGTCCTGTGTGCTTTCCTTATTTTTCCTGGTATAGTTTTGGGCACTATTAATCTACCTCTGCTTGCTCTTCTTGATATTTTTAGTTCCATGATATTTTCTGTTATTCCTTCTATCTGTTTTTCCATGCCTGAATTATCATGTAGCGTTCTCTTCTCCTTTCTAGACTATATAATTTTAAGGATTGTAGTCTTTACCCAGTAGTCTAGGTCCTTAACTTCTTCTATTCTAGCTGTAAAGGACCTTTGTACACTCTCTATTTGTGCAAATATCCTTTTGATAGTGTGGGTACCATATATATTGCAATATTCAAGTGGACTACGAACATATGTTTTATAAAGCATAATCATGTGTTCAGCTTTTCTTGTTTTGAAGTGCCGTAAAAAACACATTCCCATTTTTGCTTTACATTTTGCCAACAGAATTGCTATTTGATCCATTGCATTAACATGTTCCTATTCATCATCACACAAGGTCTTTAACTGCTTCCTTATTTGTGATTGTCTCATTATTAGGTCCCCTATATGCATATAGCTTTCCTTCTCTGTCTCCATAATTTATTGATTCAAATTTATCAGAGTTAAATACCATCCTATTTACCTCTGCCCAATCATATACTTTGTTAAGGTCTCTTTGTAGAGCGTTCCTATCTTCATCACAAGTAATTTCTCTACTTATTCTTGTGTCATCAGCGAAACTACTCACTACGAATCCTTAACATTACTGTCTATGTCTTCAATCATAATAACAAACAATATTGCAGCTAGCACCGTACCTTGTGGCACAACCGGATATTACCTTGGTTTCATCCGATTTCATCGTTTGCAATAACTATCTGTTTTCTGTTGTGTAAAAATTCTTTTAACCATCTTCCTACTTTATCTACGATATTGTGTTTTCTAATTTTCTTTGCTAATATATTATGGTCTACTTTGTCAAAAGCTTTTGCAAAGTCTAGATAAACCACATCTGTTTCATTTCCGCTTTTCATATTTTTGAATATGTTCTCACGGTGGACTAACAGTTGGGTTTGTGTACTTTTTCCGGGTACGAAACCGTGTTGTCCTATATTAAACAAATTATTTTTTATTAAATGTTTCATAATATTTTTTCTTCATTACCCTTTCATACACTTTCATAATATGTGATGTTAGACTCACAGGCCTATAATTACTTGCCTCTAGTCTTGATCCACTTTTGAAAGTAGGGGTGATATATGCTAATTTGTGCTCATCATAAATCTTGCCTGTATCTACACTTTGTCTTAATAATATTGCAAGTGGCTTTGCGATAGAATGAACTACTTTCTTTAACAAAATAGCAGGGACTCCATCCGGCCCTGCAGCAGCTCCATTTTTAATTTCATTAATTGCCTGCACAATATCAGCTTCATTAATTTCTATGTCAGCTAAATATTCACTATTTTCTTCCCTTACTTCTATATCATTATCTTCATTATCTATTCTAGGGTGAATTTCTCTCTTATATCGTTCTGCCAGTATGTTTGCAAATTTCCTTTTTTTCATTCGTTAATCTCCCTTCAATTCTCAGAGGGCCTTTCTATTCTTCTTTTATTCATCTTCTTCGCATATGAGTATAATAGTTTGGGGTTTTGCTTGATATTTAATAGGGTTTTTTCTTCAAGTCCCGTTTTTTCATTTTCTTTTGATTGTATAATCTTTTGTTCTGCATTTTCTATCTTACTTTTTGTTCTATAACTTTCCATGCATTTTTTTCTTTTGCAAGACCTTTTTTCCACTTTCTGATTTTCTGGAACAAGATCCTTCTGTCTCTTGGTATGCATGAATGATGTTTACTTTTCTTCTTCGGTATATATTTTTCCACTATTTTCTCCAATATTTTATATAATATCTCCGTATTTACCCTTATGTCATCACTTACGAAAATGTTATCCAATCTTTGTTTAATTCTTCATTAATTTCTGACCATTTTATATTTTTACTGTAGAAGTTGTATTTTCCATATCCTTCCCACTTTTTCATTTCTTGCTTATCTCTATTTTCACTTGCTTTGGAATGAACTGTTAATTCTATGACATTATGGTCTGAAATACTCGCATTATAAACTATTATTTCTTTAACATAATTCATCTCGTTCACAAATACTAGGTCTAAAGTATTTTCCTTTCTTGTTGGCAGGTGATTTATTTGTTGAATGTTGTATTCTAGTAGCATATCTAATAGCTTTTCAAATTGCTTCTTATCTTTCTGCGACTACTAGTTACTCTCCTTTTTTATTCTGTATAAGTACAACCACAATCTCCTATTCGTTTCTTCCATTCTACGAAAGGAAAGTTGAAGTCACCAGATAGGAGAATAGTCCAGTCCTTGTGATTTCTACATATATCATCCAATTTTTCAATTATTAAGTCAAACTCTTTAGTATTAGGAGGTCTATATATTACTATGTTCATCAATTTTTCAGATTCAAATTGCTACCGCTATTAGTTCACATTCTGAGTTACTATATTTCTCATATATTTTTCCTTGTTTTTTGTCTTTCCCATATATTGCGGTTCCCCCTTGATTCCTATTTTTTCTATCTGATCTATAAGTTTGGAACCCTTTTATTTGATCATCATTCCCAGTCTCTTGGGAATACCATGTTTCACTTATATTCATTATATCTATTTTTCTCTTTCCATTTTGGGTTAGTCTTCAAGTACTCTATTTTCTTTTTGAGTTACTCGTAAACTAAAACCCCTGCGCATTCATCACTATGATGGTTTGCGTGTTTTTCTCCTTCATTTAATACTGGTAGTAATAAGGATTTTCCCATGTCTCTTTCCTGTTCTGGTATGTTGTTCTTTTTTTCATTTCCAGAAATTCTGACATTAAAAAATCCAACTTTTGTTCCATAATATTTGATCTTCCTTCATCATAATTATTATTTTGTGTCTGAATCTGCAATTTTCTCCGTTTCTGCAATATCCTCTTGCATAATAAATACAGTTATTATCTCTTGAGTAGAATTTCGGAGCTGATGCTTTTTGAAATTTTTGCTGACACCTCTGCATATCTCATTGGTGGTTTGCTTTTCTCTTTTACCTGATATTCTTGATTTCTCTCTTTATTTGTTTCTTTCTTATTTTGGATTTTATTACTTGGTTGGTTATTTATTTGATATGATTCATGGCTACAGGGTGCATATATTTGCATTTTTTGTCGAACTTACATCCTTTTCCTTCTTTTAGGTTTTTACATATTTTTGGATGCAGATCTCTGCATCATCCCCATATCCATCTAAGTATGCACATTTACCATATATTTCATAGTTTTGACATATCTTAGGATGTTTGTAGTAACATCTTTCTCCAAATCTGCAATTCCCTCTTTTCAAAAGGTTGCAGATTTTGTCTTTCTTGTCTATTTTTTCCTCTTTCCCGTCATTGTGTAGATCTGGGTAGAGCCTCTTCGGGTATTTGCTTTTCTGTTGTCATATTCGTAATTTATTCTTCGTAGGGTATGCTGCTTTATTGCCTCATATGTAGTATCAATGAGTATCTCTGCATCCATACTTTTTATCTTGTTCTTTGTTTTCCTTATTTTTTTCTGTCATTTTCATTTTTTGTTTAACTTCTCTTCCGTTTTCTCTTCTTCTTTTTCTTCTTCTTCTTCCTCTTCCTCTTCTTCTTCATCCTCAACTATTTGTACATTCAATCTTGATTTAATAACATTGTCTATCCATGATAGACATGTTGAACAAAAAATTCTTGTATCTTTTCTCAAATCTTGTATTACCTCAGCACACTGTGGATGGGTCGGAATGTTGCATGCAGCACATTTCTGATTAGGTTTTGTGGATTGACTATGCTATACCAAACCTTACACAGTTTGCATGCTTTTGGCATTCTTTTTCTAATGCATCAATTAGGATATTCACAAGATTCACCTTATTCATTTCTTTGTCGGAATATGTTGGTTTATGTATATTTTCTTTATGAGTCTCTTGACCACTTGGATTTTATTTGGAACTTCTTCAATTATTTTCAAGATGTTTTCATTAGATTTGTTCCAGTTTGAAGGATTATATCCTTCTAATATATCTATGAATGCTTTTGTATCTTTTGGTTGGGAACTGTTGCTGATTTCATAGATGAGAAATGCCAGTTCCCTTCCTGCTACCTCATCGTATTGCGAATCTGCTAAACACGCCAAATTACGAGAGAGAGAGAGAGAGAGAGAGAGAGAAGGCGTAATATATTATCAGTATAATAAAATGTATACTGTGATGTCAAGTACAGAACATAATATAACGAGATGTAAAAAAGGTATTGATGTTCACAGAGGAATTTTCTAGTGCATTTTCCTCTTTCTTTATATTTATTCCACAATCGGCCCCCCCCCCTCTATCTCTCTCTCTCTCTCCTCCGCTATCTTTACTCTACAGATGATATATATCTGCTTCTGTCTTTTGTTGAGCAATACTTCTATTCCATCCATTTTTCACTTTCTCCCCTCATTCGCTATTATTATCCTCATCCACATTCTAATTTGGTCCATTGTCTCTTTTTATCTTTTCTTGTGTTCTAATTTTTCCCATCCTTTTATTCTTGTTATCTTCGCCGCGCCCTCTTTCAGTATTGATCACCACATTTCTGTCACAGTTTGTAATGACTAATTCTTGCATAATGATGAACAGTCTTGAACCCATATTTTAACTTGAATCCGTATGTTAATTTCACGAACTTGAACAACTTTAGTTGCTTGTTTTATTAATTTATAATGTACGCTAATTTCATAGTACTGAGAAGGGTGAAGTCTTGATTATAAACGTAGTTACAGAATGGTAACTCCATATCTATTTTTCTCTATTTCAGCATCCTTAGTTACTTACCTTATTATTTTTAATTAACCTTAACGTAGTTTTATTGAGAAAGAGTGAAGTCTGAATTTCAAAAGATAATTCATAGCTAGAGAATGTTTGCGATACTGGAATTAAGTTTTCATAGTTGGTTATTTACTAATGGTAGATTCCTGTAAACCTTGTCACATAAACACATATTACTAGAATGGACTTACACCTGAGGTTATTATTTGTAGATCTGTATCTCGATTATTCACAGTGATTATGCCTGTTATTATTGACATCAGTAAGGGCGTCCGTCCATAAACATTTGCCAAAATAAATTATGAAATAAGTTCGTTGGAAAGGCTCATTAAAAGAGCGACTCCTACTAGGGATTTAATAGTGAAGGAGATATTATTTGAAATTTTATTGGCAGTATTGTGTATCAGAGCTTCATGGTATATTTGTTTTAAACAGTTTCTTCACTTTGAAATATCTCGCTCCCTATTTAAGACTTTTATATTTTGTTCATCAGCAGCCATCTTTGGCTTATGTACGCCATTTTGTGTTTTAGACCAACTCTGAATCTTGGTTCAACCACTCTGTGAAACAAACAATTGCTCTTAATTCATAATTTTTTTTTTGACGCACATTTTACAATAGTAATAGCACATGATTCAATATGCAATCAAAATTTTACTATTAAAGATGGAAATAATTTTCATATTAACAGCTAACGATTTTTTCAGATTTATTCTAGTGTAAGTCCTCTTTATTTCTTTACCTCCCTATATGAGATTTTTTAAAATACAGATTAGGCCTAAATAAGGAATGTTCACATTAGAAAACGTCCTCACAGCCAAGACGACAATGGTCGCTAAGAGACTTTACGGGTTTTCAAAGGACTCCTCAAACTTCAAGGAGATGAAGCCACGAAGTGCGACATTGGCTACTATTTCTATATTCCTACATCATTACTAAAGAATCTCTCTCTCTCCTCTCTCTCTCTCGGGGAGCATCGAAGTTAGTTTTATTTGCTTGGCCTGTTAAATAAAAATGAATACGAAAAAGGAGCTGTTACATAGAATAGAAAATGACATTTAAGCTTCTACAGACTTAAATCTCCGAATATTGTGCATCCAGCCACAGAAGAAACAAAATAACACACTTAAATGAGTTTCGTTTACAAAAGCGTTTGACAAGACCAAATACATTTAACGGTTCATCATTGTAATCATCATTTAAAAAAAATGCGTTCATTGCACCCCAGAAGAAATAAAATGAGAACAGAAACTCGAAAACAAATGGCAGAGGATATTGTAACAACCAACACCAAATAAACGAAAGATACAGACTCCGCTCATCTCAGATTCACATCTCCTGACTTTCTTAGCCGAAGGCAATGAGAGAGAAGGAGAGCAGCATAGAAACGAAAGAAAGGAGAAGAAAAAGGGACACTGGAAAGAAAATGAGAGAGGGGCTTTCACGGGAGAAAGGGCGACCTGCTGGCGGGTGTCGTATTAGCATCAATCACATCCGGGTCTCTCAGGCTTCATCGCTTTATAGCTTCTGGGACCTGCTTTGGCGCCAAAAATATGCAACAGCGCAAAAAGGTCATTTGCATATAGATAGATTTAAGAGATCAACTTTCGGAGACTCCTTCCTGCTATTTAGGACACTTTTTTTGTGTATTAACAGACACTTTTTTTCTAAATAAGCACATAAATGCAGACAAACAATAAATATTTAAGTACGAGCTTGATGGCGCGTGCTACGCTGCGCTGGAATCCGGCGCTATCCGTCATGTCTCCCCTACCCTCCCAATCCCCTACCTGCCCCGTCCACACCCGGGTCGGACAAACATGTTTCCAGGAGGAGAGTGGAAGTGCCATGTCTCACCTACCCTCCCGATCCCATACCTACCCTGCCCCCACCTGAGGCAGACAAGCAAGTATGCAGGAGGAGGGTGGGTGTGTCATATCTCCCATACCATTCCGATCCTCTACCTACCCCGTCTCCCAAAAACTGCATCAGAAATGAAGGTAGTAAGGATGTAAATGACGTTATTCTATATTCTAAGACGCTGAAAGGGATCATAGGGAAGTTAATGTTACCTAGAATTAATGAATAAGATTTTCCTTCATTATGTCAATTAGGAAAATAGAATTATCAATAAAGGGAAAAAATGAAAGCCTACCTTAAATGTTATACAATAACTGAAAAAAAATACGAGCATCTGTTGAATACTAATATACTATTGCAACCAACACGAATTCACACACACACATATATGAATATATATGTATATATGTAAGTACACACACACACACACACACACACACACACACACACACACACACACATCATATATATATATATATATATATATATATATATATATCTTTCTCATGGTCAGGTCGGCAAGGTGACCTCGTCATGATTATGGTATCGCGGGTTCATTTCCCACCACAGGACATCATGATTTCTTCATATTTCTTTGAAGTTGGATCTCAAGGCTTTGTAGTGACAAGTGTATCCAAAAAAGAGCAAAGAATAGGAGAAGTTAAGAGTACATGTGGCTAATACCAATTACATATATATATAGATATATATATATATATATAATATATATATATGTAATAATATATATATATATACATATATATATATATATATATATATATAACGATTTCCATAATTTACCTAAATATTAATCTATATGACACCTAAATCGGAACCTGGAGATATTAACATCGCTTGGAATTATTAAAGTTACCCTGCTAACACGAACAGACTAAAATAAAGAAAACAAGCCGCCCTCCTAACAAAAAAAAAAAAAAAAAAAAAAAAAAAAAGGGAAAATTAACATCTTTATATCTGATCCTTGAATGACAGGAATAAAGTTTTTAATTCCTGCACTCGGGAATCATCATCCCGAAGGTGGAATGACTTTAATTTCTAGACTAAAAAATCGTCCTGAAAGTGGAACGACTTTAATTCCTGAACTCGGAAATCAAAATCCCCGAAAGTGGAAAAGCCTTTCATTCATAGACTCGGGAATCATCTTCCCTTGTGTGGAGCGACTTTAATTCCATAGACATGGGAATCATCTTGAAAGTGGCAAGACTGTAATTGCTGAACTCGGGAATCAAAATCCCGAAAGTTGAAAGTCTTTCATTCCTAGTCTCGGGAATCATCCTCCGGTAAGTGGAAAGACATTAATTCCTCGACTCAAGAATCAAAAATCCCCCGAAAGTGGAAAGAATTCTATTCCTAGACTTGGGAATCACCATCCCGTAAGTGGAACGACATTAATTCCTAGATTCGGGAATTAAAATCCCGAAAGTGGAGAGACTTTAATACTCGGGAATCACCATCCAGATAGTGGAAAGACATTAATTCCTAGACTCGGGAATTAAAATCCCGAAAGTGGAAAGACTTTAATTCCTAGATCTGGAATCATTATCTGGACAGAGGAAAGACATTAAATTCTAGACTCGGGAATTAAAATCCCGAAAGTGGAAAAACTAATTCCTAGACTCAGGAATCACCATCCGGATAGTGGAAAGACATTAACTCCTAGACTCGGGAATTAAAATCACGAATGTGGAAAGACTTTAATTCCTAGACTCTGAAATCATCATCCAGATAGAAGAAAGACATTAATTCCTAGACTCGGGAATTAAAATCCCGAATGTGGAAAGACTTTAATTCCTAGACTCTGGAATCATCATCCGGATAGAGGAAAGATATTAATTCCTAGACTCTGGAATCATTATCCCGAAAGTACTACGTGAGCGACGACTTGAGGTTCACTGCTGGATGTGAACCAGTTCAATAGGAAGGAGGGGACTGGTTCCCACTCGCCCGCTTATCTATTTATGTGATTTTGCAATGTTTTCGTTATAGAGGCCATTGCCCTGACGTTTCTTTGGCGCAATAGGTTTTCTGTACAGCGTATAATGACATATGAAACTCTCAGTCACGGGTCATGAAACTTTCAGCAACGACACGTTGGTGACCTGCGTTGTTTTCACCTATATCGGTGCCAGAAACACGATCATGGCTAACTTTAATCTTACATAGAATACAAACTGCCGAGGCTAGATAGCTGCAATTTGATATGTTAGGTGACTGCGAGGGTGGATGATCAACATACCAATTTGCAGCCTTCTAGCCTCAGCAGTTCTTTAGATCTGAAGGCCGACAGAAAAAGTGCGGACGGACAGAGAAATAGCTATCTCAATCATTTTCTTTTATAGAAAACTAAAAAGGCATCGTTATACTTATTTATTATTATTATTATTATTATTATTATTATTATTATTATTATTCAGAAGATGAACCCTGCTCATCTGGAACAAGCCCACAGCGGCCATTGACTTGGAACAGTACAAGGTTCCAACGAATATGATGTTCATTAAAAAGAAGTAAGAGGTGGTAAAGGGAAATACAGAATATAAATAGACAATTAATTAAAAGTTGTTTTTTTCCGTTGAGCTTCCTTTACAGTTGAGTTGCCATTCATTCCTTAGAGCAACAGTTTTTTTTTTATTTTTTTTAATTTTTTTAGGAAGGGTCACAATGCATGTCCAAAAATTTATGTGCGTTTACGATTCCTGTCCAATTGGGAGGAAGTTTAAGAGAGGCTACAAGGCTTCCTGGAAGTCCAGTGTTCCTCTGCCATAGTGAACTTAACATGTTTATTATCTGGCAACTGTTTAGTATTCCAAGACGAGTTTTGAGTTCTACCACTATGAGCCTGAACAATGAATTAAACCTGGCAAAGGAAACATTGGTTCTTCCCCATCAAAAAAGCTTTGAGCAGATCATGTCTGTGGGCAAGGTGATGGAATCTGAGTAATGGGATTCTGAGAGTGATATCATGATAGACTGCTTAGAAATGGGTAAAAACATTAATGGGGAGAATTATACACACATCAAAACTGCAAGTTGTACAAAACAGTCAAGATGATATGCAGGGGCAAGCAGTAAGTCCTGTCCACCATATAAGGGGAAGGGAGTGGATGGGATGACCAACAATGGCTTTGCATAGTTACTTCGTGCCCCCAACTTGCTTCGCTTAGCTTCACGTGACTTCTACCTGTTTCCTAAACTCAAGTCCTAGTTATGTGATCATTTTAAGAGCAACAATGAAGACGTCCAAACTGTAAAAGAGTATTTGGAATTGCAACCTTTCTTCCCCCAAAAGATAGCAATGCTTGAACATTGGTAGTACAAGAAGTTTGGTAAGGCTGGTGTAAAATATGTAAGAACTATTTTCCCTTGAGGAGCTTTATGGATGAGGATCGGAAATACTTGAGACGACGTTTGGCTGTTCTGTTACCACCAAATAAAAGAAAAATAATAAGGGAAAGCAAGCAAACATGGTCTCGAAGCACCTGTAAGAACAAAGGGATGGGATAGTGGCAGGGTTTAACCATACAATTGCAAGAGGTTGCAAAAACAAAAATACTGAGAGGGAAAAGCGTAGTTACCAAAAAAATGAAAGTAAAACGGCAAGAGAAAAAAAAAAAGAAATATAGTCTCGAATCGCCTGCAAGTACAAGGGAATAAAGAATAAACGCTCGGCTTATTAATAAAATTGTGAGGTTATCGAAACGCAAAAATAGGAGGAGAAAAGATTAACACACAAACTAAAACTGTTTCTGAAAAGAAATGTTTTTTCACGGAAGAGAGAAGCCAGCTGCCAGGTGTCGTATTTGCATCAATCATATCCGCGTCCCTCGGGCTTCATCGCTTCATGCCTTTAGGGACCTGCTTCGGCGAGAAAATAACCCGCCAGCGAAAAAGTCATTTGCATATGAATAGGTTTAAGAGGTCGCCTTCAGTAAACTCATGGACGGCTAGGACACTAATATCTGCATTAAAAAAAAAAATCCTCGTTCTTATCGGGAAACAGGGAAATCTCACAAATGAACGAGTATGGCAAGTTAAGATGAAAAAAGTTATAAGCTCAGATTTCAGCATAAAACTAACAGGCATAAAATGTAGCAAGTTTCTGTTCGTCACTCTTTAGACGCAGTTTCACTACACTTACTGGTTTTGTTTTCAGAGAATTTAGCAGATACCTATAGAAATCGATGACCATTTATAAATCAAATTCTTAAAACTGTCCATGTCAGACTGCGATGGTTAATCTGGCCAAAATGTACATTATGGTCTTTATATATAGTTATGCGAGAGCATGTACAACTTTGACAACACTACTCATGTGGACAAAGCATTTTCTAAGCGCCTCAGCGGCGTAGTTGGTAAGGTATTAGCGTCCCACCTCGGTGGTCGCGGGTTCGATTCTCGGCCATTCCATTGAGGAGTGAGAGATGCGTATTTCTGGTGATACAAGTTCATTCTCGACGTGGTTCGGAAGTCACGTAAAGCCGTTGGTCCCGTTGCTGAATAACCGCTGGTTCCATGCAACGTAAGAGCACCATAAAAACAAACAAACAAAGCATATTCTTATTGTTATATAAAAGTGTAATGGGACAAGGATCGTATATATTACAGTACTTGTGCGAGGCTTCAGTTAGACGGAACAGTCTGGAATCTAAGCCATCCCTTCTTATTGAAGCCTAACACTAGAAATATGAAGTGGAGTTGAGTGGCTATTTTGCGATATATATATATGTGTATATATAGATATATATAAATATATATATATATATATATATATATTATATATATATATATATATATATATATAATTTGCAGCCAGCTTAAAATGTCTTTCTCTTTTCCCACATAAATTGTGACCATTTTTTGATAATAATAATAATAATAATAATAATAATAATAATAATAATAAAAACGAGTTCCTATGAAAACCAGTTTAGGACCTGGTCTTTTAACCGCCGCAGCTGCAAGATTTACCGCGGGACCAACTTCAGCAGGAGCAAAGATCGAGGAAAGACACAATCGATTCGGCCCGACACCCTTCGTCCGAAGAAGGGTCTCGGGGAATCTCACGAAGGACACGGCCC
>NC_061100.1:121931587-121934087 GCF_015104395.2 Macrobrachium nipponense
CGAAGGACACGGCCCTTTTAATCTCGTAGGTGTCTCCGCCTCGAAATAGGAGTACGAAGGGGGACCGCTGAAAGATGCACCCTTTTATTTGGAAAGGGGTGAGTAAAGGTTTCAGATTTATTTTGCAAATCTATGCACTTATGAAGAGGTTAGTCGTTTTAATAGGTGTTCGTTATTCGTGTGTCTGTTGCAACGGGATCTTGGTTAGGTATCTAAGTGATAACGCATTCTATTTTATCATTATTCATCTGCGCACATGTGAAGTTTTGTTACTCTTTTTTCTTCCTAAAGACGTGGTGCATGAATGTTTAAAATTCATTTTGGAAATCTATACAATTATGAAGAAATTTCATCTTTTTATTTTTGTATCTACTTTGACAGCGCTATCTCGGTTAAATATCTGAGCGATAAAGCATTGCCTTTAATACATATCTACCCTTGCACTCGTACTTATGATGTGCTAACATCTATCACTGATTTTCTTTCTTAGTCTTCATCCATTTTACGTGTTCTCATTAATAAAAGATTATTTTTATGAATGATCATATATGACTGATTGGCGGCGGTGTTGGTCTCCCTCTCACTCGGCCTCCTCCATCGCCCCGCCATCACCAAGGTTAAGCAGAACTAGCAGGACCTCCATCATGTCCTAACAACGAAGAAGGGAAGGCAGTGGAAGGATTCCGACTGTCCCATTATGACTTGTTGACTTGGGCTCCTTTCCAGTTAATGGATGGCAACAAATTCGGCGGTTGGTTTCCTGGTCATAATGCACATTCGAGGGGACGGCCCCGGGGGGCTGGGGGTGTGGGTGGGACACGTTTGTCGCATAGGTTATTTAGGGGCGATTGTGTGTGTGTGTGTGTGTGTGTGTGTGTAAACCGTCAGAAGCGGTGAGGTCTCGTTTCACTTGCAGCCTTTGGTGGTAAGTCTTTCTTCTTCTTCTTCTTCTTCTTCTTCTTCTTCTTCTTATGTCGGAACGTTTATTGAGTATCAGAACTATAGTGCAGTTAAATTGTTAATAAATAGTTTTTCTTCAATTTTATAATGTGCACTTTACTTCATATTTCTTTTGAATGTTTTATTTGATAATGAGAGGGGCTGAAGGGTTTTGATTTGGTGACTAAATGCAATGTTTAAAGATGGCCGGCAAGGAGTATCACTTAAAGACAAGATTACAAAATTGACAAAACAAGTTTTGTATTAAAATCACAAATATTTCCATCCAAATTGCAATGTGTGCAATGGTACAACCTAAATGAAATATAATACAAGATTCTGTATTGGTAGTTTATATTATTTTTCATATTTTCCAGAGTATTTGGGTAAAAAAATTAAAAAAGAACATAAACCAGTCATGATAAGGAGATTTCCTGTAACACACTGTCGAAAGGGAATGACCAAAGGAAAACTAATAATTAGAAGAAAACTATTCCTTCTTTACCTTCTAAATATCAGCATCTGGTTAACGAGGAAGAGTTACCGAAGAAAATACGAATAAAATCAAAGTTCAGAAAACAAGGCGGTAGGCGATTTCACTGGTGTCGTTTTTGTATCGAATTGAATCGAATAGAAAATTTAAGTCAAAGGCCAAACTCTGAGGCCTATGAGGTCATTCGGCGCTGAAACGGCAGTTGACAGTAAGAAGATGTGAAATGTGCAACAGGAGGAAAGCTTCGCAGTTATACAATGAATCAATTATTTTTATTAGGGGAGGGTGGAAGTTATGATGGCATAAAGAGAACATGACAGGAAGTACAGTAAAGGGTACGAAAGGGGTTTCAGCTAGAGGCCAAAGGCACGCTGCAAACAACCTTAAATAATGCCTACAGTGCACCGCATGAGGTACAACGATTGCGCTACCCTCCTACGGAATCGTTTTTGAGTCAATCACGGTCGGGGTTTTCAGACTCCAGCACTCCGTAGTGTTTGTGACTTCCTTTGGCACCGAAAATATGCAACAGCGGGAAAAGGTCTTTTGCTCAAAGATCAGTTGATGAGATCAAATGTGGCAAGTTCATGACCAAACTTTTACGGCACAACAGGTCCGAGGAAGTTATTCTTTGGTTTCCTAAATCGGAGTAATTAACAATAGTAAGCTGGAAATAACGCGCTGGAACCTGGCGCTGCTGTCCCCCTTACCCTCCCGATCACTTAACTATTCCGCCCCCACCCAGGGCTGATAAACAGGTTTGCAGGAGGAGGATGGATCTCCCCTCTACTCTATCATTCCCCTACCTACACCGCCCCCATCCAGGGCTGACAAACGGGTTTGCAGGAGGGTTGTCGATTTCTCCCCTACACCCCTGTTCTCCTATGTACCCCGACCCCACCCGGGTTGGATAAACCGGTTTGCAGGGGTGGGTGGCTGTGTCGGAGGAGGTAAAACAAGATAAGGTCCTCTCTGATTTTATATTATACATAAAGCCATTCAGAAAAAGACCCCACCTTGGAAGTTAGATCATTGTTTGAAAGGATCGCGCACTTACTTATCTTAATT
>NC_061100.1:121939087-121956587 GCF_015104395.2 Macrobrachium nipponense
GGTGATGGGTTCCTCTGTTGACTTTTTTCCGTTGCTGGCGGACGTTATTTTTCCGCGGGAAGGGGAGGAGGGTTTGTTCAGAATCCGAATTTTATTCGCTTTTACTTGGGCGATTATCAATTTTCATAGGGAATTCGGGTTTATCTAAGACTGAACTTCCTTTCCGAAATTTGTCGCTCCCCAATGCTTTGATGAATTTAGGTATTGACTGAGTGATTAAAAAAAAATTAATCCAGGCGAGAACAACAGTTATCATAGCAGTATCTATTCCATGTGCAAGTAACGTGTGAATAAGCGTTTAAAATGTCCTTTCCCGAATCTCAAGGTGATTTTCCTTTGCGAAAGCTATTTATTCATGAAAGATTTTGTAACTTGCATCTAGTCCTAAGACGGAGGTTTTCGGTTTTTCACGAGGTTTGCTCAAATAGATTTTCATTTAGTTATATGATCGTCACTTAATCTGGCACTCATTTTGTAATGCTACTGACACATTTCTTTGTCTACAAATAGCTCATTCTGATCTTAGGTCTAGACAAGATATGATACAGTATCTGCATGAGGGATAATGTATTGCTATAAATGATTTTTGTTTAAACCTTAGAGATGATAAATGGTATAATCATAAATGACACGATAGCTCTAGACTTCAGGAGAGTATGCTGCTGATGTCTTCTCCATATCAAAAGCAGGCAAGAATTTCTATTTCTATTTTACTATTTTGTTCTTGGGTGCAGATGAAATCTCTGCCTACTGCGAGACTCAGTGAGCCTACCAGTAATATTCAACACCTTGGGGCCATAAGGTGACGGGCCCTGGAGCCTTCTTGTATAGCTATAAAAGGGCCTAAATTATACACTGGTTTACAAAGAAATTGAGGCAAGCATAAAAATACCCGTTTTTACCTAATTTGGGGGTGCTGAATTCAAATTTGAAATCAGTTTTTACTCATTACCTCTAGTTATCTATCCTGTTTTATCTGTTATAAGCTGCTGCAACTCTTGAAATGTGCACATATATTCTCTGTTTATACTAAAATGAGACTATTTAAAAGCCAGAAAACTAGAGGTGATAGAGCAAAACTATTTATAAATTTGAATTCAGCACACCCAAATTAGCAAAAAACACCTATCCCCATTCTTGCCTCAGGCCAAAATTTTTTTTTTTTGTAAACCAGTGTTATCAACTATGCATAGATCACATGCTTAGGGTCTGAAAAGTTGGAGAAGTGGTTAGATGTTTGCTGTCTGCACTACTGACGTTCTCAGTTGAACGGTAGATGGGTAGGCATTCTATTCAGCATAATATACAGTGCATAGCAGTTGTGCAAGAGAAAATATTTGCCTTCTATGCCTGATGTATGAATGTTGGTTTGATTGAGATTCAGAGCCAAAACAACTGAGTCATTCATTTCTCGCCAAGTTTGGCTCAGCACTTTCATCTCCTGATGTATCGTTGAGAGATAATGAAAAGAGCTCTATTCATTTCCGTACAACGTCCACATGTGGGTAGATACAGCCATTTTGAAAACTGACTGTCTCTCTCATTTCCTAACTAACAACTGCTATCAAGAATGGTCGACAGAAAAGTGCGTCAATAAGAAAACAGAGTTATCACTGCGACTGCAGAAATAAAATGTATATAAATGAATTCATCTTAAGAGAATGTTTTTTATGATTTTTCAGAATTACCTATATATCTTTTTGTTGTAAAAGTAACCCGACATATATTATGCACACCACTAACAGACCACTTATCAGTATGAGAACAGAAGTATTGGGAAAGGGAAGTGAAAGAAAGACAACATTGCATCAACATTAACTGAGGGTATCACGTCTCTTCAACCGCTCACCTTTGCTGTCACAGCTATCATCACTCTCACCAATACCGCCGTGAGTTCAGTAACCGTATAGCAACTGCGCCCACACATCCATATTTCTTTGAAAGGCAAATGAAATCCCAGTCCGGGCATCATAAAATGATTACAGTTACCTTTCTTTAAGTATACTATTCACCTAACTGATTGCGTTATCGGTCGGTCCGATTAAGCCGGCTTTGTACTGGCACGGGCTCTTGCTTCACAGCAGCCCGTAACTGGTGATGGATGAAGTTTTCTTCTCTGCAACATACCATTCAGTTCCAATATTTAACGCTGGGTCAGGAGCGAAATAATTTAGTGGGAGATAAAGTGTTATAGAAGCATGTCCCAGTTAGTAGAAGAGCATGGGAAGGAAAGGTTAAAATTTGAGTTAGAGAAAAAGTTTGGGAATCAAGGTTACGTTTCATGGAATTCAGTTTAGGTTAAGAAAAAAAAAAAAAAAAAAAAAAAAAACGTTTGAACACGTTATTCTTATCCGAAACTTACTGCTGATTTTTGAAAACTGGAAGACGGGAGGCAAATTTTCCAACATTTTAACTACGATTAGTCTGCGACGAGTTTTATACGGGATATATCTCTGACAAGGCAACAAGCAATATCATTTGAGATGAGGATAAGAACGGGAAGTTTTCTTTGAAAAAACGAACATAACTCTTTGATACGAAAAGAAGGGCGAGTGGTGGATATGAGAGCAAATCCTTTAGTGCTGCTGACATCTTAATTCAAGCACTGGATTAGGGTCGTTGCACGGTTGCAATGACTTGACTCCCAACCTTTACGGTAAACAAAATCTGATGGTAGCCAAACAACTAACTACTCAGCTGGGTGTTTGTCGTGTGACTGTGACTGAGAGCCTCTAGTGAGTTCAACACCATTTTATTCCATACAAGGCAGTTGTGCCTTAGCAAGGTGAATGAAGAATGCCAATAATGTATTGCGTAATTAGTGATCGATGACTTTGCTATCAGTCGACGAGCCGATTGAACATATCCTGAATAAGGTATAAATGTGAGGGTACACCGACTATGAACATCCCCGAAGAAGCCCTGACAAGCCATCTGGAAACATGCACTAAGAGGACCCCCTTGCCACCCACTGAGGACATCTTTACTGCCAAATTGACGGCGTTGCAATGGGATCCCCTTTTGGGGTTCTATTTGCCAATTTCTACATGAGTGTCTTAGTGGAAAGGGTCTTCATTAATACCTCCTGCCCTCCCCGATACTACAGGTCTATAGATGACGCCTTTGTCAAAGTGGACAGCGAAGATCTAGAAACATTAAGGTCAACTTTTGAAGAATGTTCAGTCCTCCGTTCCACGCGTAGAGACGTTTCCATACCTTCCTTACTAAACCGAATAGCCTTGTGCCAAATTCTAAACTTGCAGTAGAAAAGGGAAGGGATAACAGAATTCCTTTTCCTGGAAGCTATAATAACGAGGGATATCATTCATTTCAAAACCGAGATTATAAAAAAAATGATTTAGTTAGCGTTATATTTTAGTAAGGTTTTCTTTCTTGCGTGTTCTAAGTTTCTATTCCCTAGAATACAAAGATACCCCATTTGAAATCATTTATGATCATTAGTGTTTCTTTAGATTCCATGACCATATCTTTAAAGAAACGACTTTTAAATGAAATCAGATTTACTTACATGTTTCCGATAAAATGTTAAGGGAAGCATATGATAATAAAATCAAAATCACACTCATACACTCTTGGATACCCTTCAGGAGAGGCAAAACCTTTGCTTTGAGTTGCTCATCTACCTGATGTCTAAGGAGAAAACGAAACTGTCAAAGATACTAGCGTACATATGAAAGCTCTTGCAAGGGTATATATATGGATTTCTCAGAAAAAAAGTGCCTTAGGGAAACAAACAGCTTGCAACCAATAAGATCGAGAAAAAAGGGAAATAAACCACTTGCGACCAGTAAGATCAAGAAAAAAGGGAAATAACCACTTGCGACCAGTAAGATCAAGAAAAAAGGGAAATAATCCACTTGCGACCAGTAAGATCAAGAAAAAATGGAAATAAACCACTTGCGACCAGTAAGATCAAGAAAAATGGAAATAAACCACTTGCGACCAGTAAGATCAAGAAAAAATGGAAAGAAAACCACTTGCGACCAGTAAGATAAAGAAAAATGGAAATAAACCACTTGCGACCAGTAAGATCAAGAAAAAAAGGGAAACAAGCCACTTGCGACCAGTAAGATCAAGAAAAAAGGGAAATAATCCACTTGCGACCAGTAAGATCAAGAAAAAATGGAAATAAACCACTTGCGACCAGTAAAATCAAGAAAAATGGAAATAAACCACTTGCGACCAGTAAGATCAAGAAAAAATGGAAAGAAAACCACTTGCGACCAGTAAGATAAAGAAAAATGGAAATAAACCACTTGCGACCAGTAAGATCAAGAAAAAAAGGGAAACAAGCCACTTGCGACCAGTAAGATCAAGAAAAAAAAGGGAAAACCTGCTGACGATCAGTAAGATCAAGAAAAAAGATAAAAAAAACCGCTTGTGACCAGTAACATCAAGAAACAAAGGGAAAATCCGCTTGCGACCAGTAAGATCAAGAAAAAGGGAAACAAACCGCTTGCGACCAGTAACATCAAGAAACAAAGGGAAAACCCGCTTGCGACCAGTAAGATCAAGAAAAAAGGAAAAAAAACTGCTTACGATCAGTAAGATCAAGAAAAAATGGAAACAAGCCGCTTGCGACCAGTAAGGTCAAGAAACAAAGGGAAAACCCGTTTGCGACCAGTAAGATCAAGAAAAAAGGAAAACAAATCCCTTACTACCAGTAAGATCATAAAAAAAGGGGAAATAACCGCTTCCGACCAATAAGATCAAGAAAACATGTCTAATCAATTTTTTTTATCAAGAGGAGGGGAAAAGTTATTTCAATCTATTACAGGGATTATGGAAACAAAATTAGATCGATTGTGCACAAACATTCATCTTTTCTCTCTCTCTTTATATATATATATATATATAGTATATATATATATATATATATTTATATATATATATATTATATAATATATATATATATATATATATATATATATATATATAATGTGTGTATGTACGTATATAAATAAATGAAAGAGACTGACTGTTCGTCGCCTGTAAATTCACGCTGTGTATTTGGTTTTTTCTAACTGTCCTCTCTCCAACCCGACCTCCTTGACAAATACCCAACTTATCTCCCTATGTCACTTGTGCCCTGGATCCTTTTTTATAGCTGCTGCATCAGTCCTATCCTTGATGGAAATAACACATCCGGGGGTGAGGAGGGGAGGAGGGGATGGCTGGGGATTGGTGTTGTTGTTTGGGTGGGGGAGGGAAGAAAGGTGGGTCTAAGGTTTGTGTTTGATTTTAGTGTGGTTGAAGGTTGGTCTAGTGCGTAATTTGGGAGAAAATTGAAGTGCGATCGTTTTAGAGATGAAGAATTAACGTCTTCCCATCCAATCCCTCCATCCCCTCACCCCCAACCTCCTCAACCCCCTTTCCATTTATCCTCCCCTTCAGAGTCACTCGCCCCCTGGAACCTTCCTGGTAAAAAGCGCCTCCTTCTTTGCTGGAAAGCGAAACTGCTGGGGGTCTATTTCGTTGCAGTTTTATGGCGGATCTTTACGACTTTTTATTATCGGATTCACTGAAGTGGTGGCATGGTTCAAGCTTCGCCTTCTTCTTTTTATTTCTACTTGATCTAGTTATTTTCTTATTATCACCAATTCCATCTCCTTTTCCTCAAAGTCCTTTCACTCGCGTTTGTGTGTGTGTGCGGCTGTCTGTCTCTCCACTACTCGACGTTCTCTCGCTCTCCTCTTTCCCGTCTTCCTTCAAGTCATTAGAACTAATTAACAATCAGTGTTTGAGGTTCCTCCTCAAGTCTGGCCAGAGACAAAGTCGAATGCTGATCCCCACGCCAGAGCATCCACAAGGCTCACTTCCCTTTCGATTTCCACTCGGAGTTTCGACCTTCCCGCCTGGTTCTGTCGAGTCCCTTCTTGATTTAGGCGCGAGAATTCGTCTTTTCCTCGAGAACTGCATATGGATTATTAGATTTCCAAAAATTTTCATCGTCGGGAAAAAGTTTTTGTTTTTCCCCTTATGATTTCACTGAACAATTCCCTACGAAGGCGGAAATTCTAGAGCCCCTAAAAACACCGAAATGGAAAAAAGAAAAAAATTGTAAGTAAGTTAGGGAGCCAACAAGCACAGTTCCCAATTAATTGCGAAAGTCTCTCAGACGAAAGTGGGAATTGCATGAGCAATGCTCTGACGTTATTTGCTCAGATATTACGAAAGTCCCCATGAAGAGAGAGAGAAAAAAAAAATGATATAGATGCCTTAAAAAATATTCCACGGAAGTTGGTTTCGAAATCTTTGAATTCCTTTCTTACATTTGGTATTTTTATTCAACAACGACGTCATCCAAAAAGCCCCTTTTTAAATGTTTATCCAACCATTAGTATAGTATCGTTCAATTTTACTTTCTGTAGAATGATTGAATTGTTACGTATCATTTGTGCATATGTATAACTCTCGATCACTGTATGGACATGTTTATCCGGAAAGTGTTGTTCGAAGCGGTTGCCAACAACCATGATATGAAGTTATATAGGATATGTTTTTATATAGGGAAATAAACACACAGCATGTATAAACATACACACACACACACACACACATATATATATATATATATATATATATATATATATATATATATATATATATATATATATATATATATATATATATATATATATATATATATATATATATATATATATATATATATATATATATATATATATATATATATATATATATATATATATGTGTGTGTGTGTGTGTGTGTGTGTGTATGTATATATACATACATATGGTGATAAAATCCACAATAATGCAAAATCCTTCTGTAGTTATATGAAATATATATTTCTTGTACAGTAATTTATGGCTTTCAACCATCAGCTGTGGTCTTGTTTTTAATGAACAACCACAGCTTGATGGTCGAAAGCCATAAGTTACTGTACAAGAAATATATATTTTATATAACTACCGAAAGATTTTGCATTATTGTGAATTGCATCCCCATTTACTTAGAGGTACGACATAGTACCTAGCTTCTGAATATATACATATATATGAGATAACATAAACGTATGAATGATACGAGTGTTTACCATGAATGGAAGCTTATTGGTTGAGCCTTGAGTTACAAGTCATCATGAAATGGCTAATGTTACCGTTGATTTCTATGGTTTGTATTTCCTAATAATACTATGACACCCGCGTGTAAGTTTACAAGAGCCGTATTGCTTTTAACCGAGAGACATTTTCATATCGACTTATGTAATATGTTCTTGGATTGAATTTGTTTTTTTTCATATAAGGATTGATAGTAATTATAGAACTGTTTGGCTTGGCTAGTTGACTTTCTTTTCCATACCTGTTGACGCCCATTAGGTTTCTATATTGCTTTGTCAGTTGATGACAGAGAGAGAGAGAGAGAGTATGAATTTTCGATACATCTTTATAGGAAATATGAAGGCAAAGATCTGTATTTAAGCTAGGCCCTACGCAATTATAAGAAATGATACCTGGCTTAATCAGAGGAAAACTACATGAAGGTTGTTAAACCAGGGCGAATAGGGGAATTAGTCAAAATCTTGGCGAACAAGTAGGGAACAATTGTTACTGAGTTTCACAATCGATCCTGCGACTGCTAGGCTTTGAACAGCTCTCTAGAAGGATGCCTGCTAAACCAGGCCAATTTGTATCATATAGACTTCCTCAAGGAATGAAAGGCAAAGCCTCTTGGTTCAGCATAATAATAATTATAACGAGAAAAAGGAGACTTTAAGGGAGAAGTGAAAAGCCGTCATAATGTGTTAAACTACCTTTCTTTCAGCAGTATCAAAAAAGAAGAATCAAACACGAAAACTCCAGTGATGAAATCAGTATTTCAAAACAGTAAAACGTCTAAGCAAAGGAAACTGTAAGTATTAGAGGTTTTGATGATATAAATTGCTGTAATATCAGACAATTATCCATTATGACAATGGTTGCCAATTTCATTTTCCAGTGAAAAAGGGACAATAGATATTAGAGGAGAATGGGCGTCATCTGCGGGGCAGGCCCCCACTTTTTATTCAGGAGGGGGCAACATTTCAATTGTCCGGCGCAGGCCCCCGCCCCATTTCCCCTCCCCCATCCAACCCCCTCCCCCGCCCCCGCCTTCCCACCTCGTCCATTTTTTCCTCCAAGCTTTATTTAACTGATGCCGGAAATCAGGCTATTGATAATATTAAAGTATATATACTCAACACAGTCAAGTATGGAATATTAACATAATAAAGAAATAGAATACGTTATTTTACATTAGGTTCGTGGCCAGATTAATTGTTCATTTAGATTTTAGCTGACATATCCCGTTGTTTACATTTGAAGTCGGCAAACTCGTCAAACGCCAACGCTTGCAGCAGCTGTCTGTGAATTTATGATTATTTTTCCTGCATCTAAGCTTTTTATTTTACTATTAGACATTATTTTTCTACATATGTATTGTCTTTTAAAAGTCAAAACTGGAAAGACGGTACACCTGAAACAGGAATGGCACAGTTTAGAAGATACACTATCGCTAGGTTATATATATATATATATATATATATATATATATATATATATATATATATATATATTATATATGCCATAACCGATACACTGCTACTCTATCATCTTCCAACACATAAAACATTCACCTAATTTCGGTCAGGAACTACCTTGCTAATTGATTGTTGGTATTTCACCTATCATGGAGTCCTATAAATCCTATAATATACTGCACCATAAAATAATAAGTTCATCTTTATCCTTATTATTTATAATGTAAAAGTTTGTAATATTAGATACTGATCATAGTCTCTACAGAGTTAAGTAGAACTGTATATTGAGGATGTCACAGAACACTTGTACCGTATTTTAGTCAATTTATAAATTGTGGACTTATACTTGTTGAATGACTAATATTGATAAATCAGGCAGCCTTTTCCCTTATCATCATCCACACTTTCATATTTATATGGTATTAAATACACCAAATCATGTTCATTTCTACAAAAAATCGCTCGCCAACATTTACCGTATAATTTTCAGAATATCGTGCCCACCCCCCCACAACTTTTAAAGATCAGGTGACGCCCCTGAGAGGAAGCCAAATCTAGGGAAGTTACAAGTAGCTAGAGAGACTGAAATCACTGATTTTTCACAAAACTACCTAAATCTGTGCAACGGTTTCTTGCTAGTCCAACTAATAAACAGAATCCGCTAGAAAGTTACATTCTGCCATAAAAAGTCATATAACAAAGATGTGCGAACAGAAAATGTGGGGACGGGCAGACAAAGCCATCTCTATCGTTTTCTTTTACAGAAAACTAAAAGTGTCACCCATAACCATCAGCTGTTCTAACCAGGCGTTAAACAAGAGAAGTAGGGATGATAAATCTCACCACTGAGAAAGGACAGAGGCATCTCACTTTTCAGAATACTTTTACCTGCTTAGCTGGAAATTGCAATTCACTCATACCAAGCCATGTTAGATACAATACCTCAGTACTGTAAAGCTGGTATCACACTAGTCATTTCTTGCTCGTGGTTTTGGCCAGCTTCCTGCCGATGCTAGCGAGCAAAAGTGTTGTATCGTCACACCAGGAACTCGTGGTTTTGAGGAGCCGTAGGAAAAAGTAAACAAAACTGATCAGCTGATATCATCATGGCGCCCAGAAATTGTCGGACTGTTGCAAGATGTGCTGCAGTGGTGTATATCTCAGAAACTTACGTGAATGCGAGAGTAACAAAAAACGTGTGTGGGTTCGAGAGTGGCTCAGGAGAAGAGAAGCCAAAAGTCTGAGAGTACATCCTATCAGCAGCAGCCACCTTGTTTGTTTACACTATGCTGTGGCTCGCGGTTCGTGCTGGCTGCTTCCCGTTCAGTCAGGAAGCTAAAATCTCGAGCTAAAAGCTCCCGGTTTTTCATTTTCGCCAGCAACGGCTCGAAGCTGGAGAAAAAAAGGCCTAGTGTGAGGCCACCTTAAGGCAGCTGTGATTCCACATATCAATAAAATTCGTCTCTAAAAACCTTGTATTAGGGATCACTGCTACAGACAATGAAATGTTAAACACGACTGTCTGACCCTGTTTTGAATAGATATGTGCCTCAGGAGAACGTTGCAATGCAGCAGACGCCCAAAGGAAGGAAAGGATAAGTCTACGCAGACAAACACCCGTGTATTGCACTGAGTTTATTACTCATTGGTCCTTACACATATTCCAGTCTCCACCTTTATACGTATCAAACTTTATCCTAATTTTTAAATTCACACCTGAATTTTCACCTTTTTACCGATTTTGACAAGTACACTTGTCCACAAGTCACCTTATCATCTCAGGAAGACCAAATCCCAGTTCTACTCACAATCTGCTTCCCATCCATAATCTATTAGACTTGCTTTGAATGGGATGCAGAAGCAGGGTTGTATAAACTTCGTACTTGTGGGAGCAATAGATATTCTTAAGATTGTATTATCTCCAAGGTGACTATACTCGTATATACGTATATATGCATACATACATACACACACATATATATGTATATATGTGTATACACACACACACACACACACACACACACATATATATATATATATATATATATATATATATATATATATATATATATATATATTGTTTGATTTTAAACCACGAAGAAATAAAAAAAACTTGATGATTATACGAACAAAGCTACAACCACGAAGGAAATTGAAACGCTGGAGATACTAAGTACTTTCGTCTTATTACCACGAAATGTTCACAGCAACTAAAGATACACAGAAGTAAGGGCCTTGATAAATGGTGGGTTTAAGTCATAAAGGAATACAAAAAGGTCGGAAGGTCACAGAACGGTCAACAGATTAAAATCGAAGTCTACTTATTGGTAATCCTCTTTATTCTGTCTTACAATTCCTTCTGGAAATGATAGTCAGAAATCCAAGTGCTTTACTAAGACAATATCTTAGTAAAGACGAAAGCGCTTGGATTTCTGACTATCATTTTCCTGTGGTAATTCGCTTATTTAATGAAGTCACGTGCATCTGCTGTGATTTTTTAAGCATATATTATATATAGTATATATATTATATATATATATAGATATATATATATATATTATTATATATATATATATATATATCAGTTCAGCTACAAAATGTCCTTTAATATCTAAATTCACTTTACCTCCCAAATGTATATTTTCATATATGTACCGAGGGAATTTTTTAGTTGATAACATTTCGTCCCCCCCATGGGATCGAACCACTGTCCAAGTGGACGGGGACGAAATCGGACAGTCAGTGACGCTATCCAATCAGCGCCAAACAGAGACGCTAATGTTCATATCGATTCTGACCTTACAAATCACCCTCCCCGAACCTAGGTGCTTTCGTAATTAGAAATCGATAATGGAACCCCGTCTACCATGTTGCCAATTCGAGCGTTTTGACAGCACGTACCTATTATGAATAAATTAATCACATCGAACCAAGTGATCCATTTTATATATCAGTTCAAGCTACAAAATGTCCTTTAATATCTAAATTCACTTTACCTCCCAAATGATATATTTCATATGTACCGAAGAAGGGGAATTTTTTAAGTTGATAACAATTTCGTCCCCCCATGGGATCGAACCACTGTCCAAGTGGACGGGGACGAAATCAGGACAGTCAGTGACGCTATCCAATCAGCCAACAGAGACGCTAATAAGTTCATATCGATTCTGACCTTACAAATCACCCTCGACCTAGGTGCTTTCGTAATTAGAATCGATATGGAACCCCGTCTACCATATTAGCCAATTCGAGCGTTTGACAGCACGTAGCCTTTTATTATGAATAATTATCACATCGAACCGTGATCCATATATCAGTTCAAGCTACAAATGTCCTTTAATATCTAAATTCACTTTACCTCCCAAATGATATATTTTCATATGTACCGAAGGGGCGAAGTTTAATAGTTGATAACAATTTCGTCCCCCCATGGGATCGAACCACTGTCCAAGTGGACGGGGACGAAATCAGGACAGTCAGTGACGCTATCCAATCAGCCAACAGAGACGCTAATAAGTTCATATCGATTCTGACCTCAACAATCACGCCCTCGGAACCTAGGTGCTTGTTTCCGTAATTAGGAATCGATATGGGAACCCCGTCATTACCCATGTTAGCCAATTTCGAGCGTTTTGACAGCAAGCAACGTTAAGCCTTTTATTATGAATAATTATCACATCGAACCCGGGGGGGGGGGGGTGATCCATTTATAGATCAGTTCAAAGCTACAAACTGTCCTTTTAAGTATCTAAATTCACTTTACCTCCCAAATGAATATATTTTCATATATGTACCGAAGTGGGGTAATTTTTTTAGTTTGATAACGAATTTTTCCGTCCCCATGGGAAAAAATTTTCCCGAAAACAAAACCCCCCAAAAACCCTTTTGTCCAAGTGGACGGGGACGAAATCAAAAATGTTTAGGATATTAAAGGACATTGTAGCTTGAACTGATATAGACAAATGGATCACGGTTCCCCCCCCCCCCCCTGATGTGAAGAACTTATTCATAATAAAAAGGCTACGTGTGCTGTTCAAACGCTCGAAATTGGACTAACATGGTAGACGGGGTTCCATATCGATTCTAATTAACGAAAAGCACCTAGGTCGAGGTGATTTGTAAGGTCAGAATCGATTATGAACTTATTAGCGTCTCTGTTGGCTGATTGGATAGCGGTCACTGACCTGTCCTGATTAGTCCCCGTCCACTTGGACAGTGGTTCGATCCCATTGGGGGGACGAAATTGTTATCACTAAAAAAATTCCCCTTCGGTACATATATGGAAAATATATCATTTGGGAGGTAAGTGAATTTGATAGTTAAAGGACGATTGTAGCTTGAACTGATGTATAAATGGATCACGGTTCGATGTGATAATTATTCATAATAAAAGGCTACGTGCTGTCAAACGCTCGAATTCGGCTAACATGGTGACGGGGTTCCATATCGATTCTAATACGAAAGCACCTAGGTTCGAGGGTGATTTTGTAAGGTCAGAATCGATATGAACTTATTAGCGTCTCTGTTGGCTGATTGGATAGCGTCACTGACTGTCCTATTTCGTCCCGTCCACTTGGACAGTGGTTCGATCCCATGGGGGGGACGAAATTGTTATCAACTAAAAAAAATTCCCCCTTCGGTACATATATGAAAATATATCATTTGGGAGGTAAAGTGAATTTTTAGATATTAAAGGACATTTGTAGCTTGAACTGATATATAAATGGATCACGGTTCGATGTGATAATTATTTCATATATATATATATATATATATATATATATATATATATATATCACACACACAGATTATATATATATATATTATATATCATATATATATATATATATATATATATATCGATATATATATATATATAAATAATTGAATCACGAAAGTTTGGAACGTGATAAATGCATAAATAAAGGTATAAGCTACTTTCCTTCGTGGCTTATACTTACTATATAGATATATATATATATATATATATATATATATATATATATATATATATATATATATATATATATATATATATATATATATATATATATATATATATAGATATATATATAAAGTATACGGAGAAAAAGAGAGAGACAGAGAGGAAGAAATCACAATGCACGCAAGAAACAAAACTATCCAAAAGAGGCAACGATAACGACGGAGAGACTAAGAATGCCAGCACCGAAACGAAAGCCCGAGGAAGGTATAGTACTATGTGGCGGCCCAACAAAAGCACTTGGCAAACCCGAAAGAGCGCCAGATAAGGTCTCGGATTCCCCCATAGAGACTCAAAGAGTATTATGGCCCCTCAGGCGAGATCTCCCAGAGATTCATTTCGGGAGTAAGCAGCCGCATTTACTTTTCGAGTCTGCTTGGGCCCTGACCGTATTAAAGAGAGTTATCTCGCCACAACGGAGCCAAAGAGGCAGCGGCAGGTGAGAAAGATATAAAAGCTGGAAGTAATGCCTCTCGGTTGGTGGCATTGTGGCGGGCGTTAATTAAGTTGTGGGAGGCAGAGGCGGAGGCGGCGTGGGCTATTTTGGGTTTAAAAGGCCGGCTTTTATTATTTGTAAGTTTATGAACTTACCTATGCATATGTAGCTTACCCATAAGACAATCGCGTAATGTCTTTTACTGACATTTGTGGTTTGATTACAAACATATATGCGCATGTTTACTCAAGCAAACACACACATAAATCTCTCTCTCTCTCTCTCTCTCTCTCTATCTCTCTCTCTCTCTCTCTATATATATATATATATATATATATATATATATATATATATATATATATATATATTCACACACACACACATATATATATACAATATATATATATATATATATATATATATATATATATATATATATATATATAACAGGTTAATGTTTCCGTTTCTAGGAAACTTCAAATTAAGGAGGAACAAGATAACCAGAAGACGGGAAAACTCCAGACATACTGAGTCACAGATGAACTTTCGGGAATGCAAGATCAGACTCCCATTATCAATAGAATTGAATGATATAAAATGAAACGGCATGAAAACTATGCTGACTCGCTAAAAGGGTTAAAACAGACACAATTGACAGCACTTTAAAATACATAATGACGTAAAAGTGAAATATACGATAGTATAGAAAAAAAGGAACACATTAAATAACTGTAATCAAAACTAACAAAAGTAATGGCTAAGCAAGAAGAAATTACTAACTAGACAAAAGTCATCAAACAAAATCACTGAGTAGATAAAAAAGAAAAAAGGCACTCTTAGTAATAATAAAATAGTAAAAATAATATACCGGAGAACTTACAGTTGACATCTATAGTCTACAGTTAAAAGTTAACTTGGCGAGCAAAGAGTAGAGACAATGAAAGGTAGGTAGTGTTGGTGGTTGTTGTTTAATTTGGAGGGACTTTAAAACAGCGGAGGGGAATATTTGTTTTCGTGTTTGACCGAAGATTTGAAAATGACTGCACATAGAATACAGTAAGTAACAATTCTTTCCGTTTTCAGAGTCCTTCCGCATCAAACAGCAATCACTGACATTCAATGACCACTTCCTTTACTGACTGCCTATTGTTGAAAACCACTCTCACCAGGTTAGGAAGGAGTAAAGACATTGAAATATGGGACAGCTGAAGTTGTTAGCTCTAATAATCCTTACAAAAGTAATGAAAAATAACACTTCTCGGTCAGGAAGATCAAACACATTGAATAGCGTAATGCACAAGTCTACCGGTTCAGCAGAGAATTCTGAATCCCCAAACCTTCAAATATTGGTCCAACTGACTCGCTTCTACGAAAACATATAATTGAAGAGAAGGCAATATTTTCCAAATATCCACCCCCTTGAGGCTTACTGACGTCAGCGCACCTCATGCGGTACACTGTAGGCATTACTAAATGTTAGTTAGAGTCATTTCGGCCCTTTGCTGCACCCACATCTAAAACTTTTACTTATTCTCCGCACCCAGCTTTCTTCCATTTTACTATCTAATTACACTATCTACTCTAGGTATCTCGTTGGCCGAGTGGATTTCGCACTCGGCTACCAGTCCGGTGGTCCGAAGATCGATTCTCGGCTCGGCCAACGTGGAACCAGAGGAATTTATTTCTGGTGATAGAAATTCATTTCTCGATACAATGTGGTGCGGATCCCACAATAAGCTGTAGGTCCCGTTGCTAGGTACCTAATTGGTTGCTAGCTACGTAAAAAATATCTAATACTTCGGGCCAGCCCTAGGAGAGCTGTTAATCAGCTCATTGGTCCGGTAAAACTAAGATATACTTACTTTTAACCAACTCCTCTTTTCACTGTTTTCAGCACTAAATGGCTGTTTGGCCAAGTATTTACTTGGCTGTAAAGTCCAATTTTCATAATTACAATCAACCTACAGAAACCCAACATTTAACACTTGAAATAGATTAACTTAAGCAAGGAAGCGAAAGTGACGTTTCAGTTAATTTATACAATCGTAAACAGGTGTTACAAGAGTTTCTTAATAACATGATATTGCCTTTAGCACAAACACACACACACACACACACACACACACACACACACAAAATTAGTCCCAGGTCATCTTACTACAAAAAAAACAGTAGTTTGGTCTTTTTGTCTGTTGTCTGTAAGCACTTTTCACCGGTGCGGAATTCCACCTAAGTGCTTAAAAGTTGACAGACCAATTTATTAGCATTAGGGGTTAAAGAGGGGTGAAGGGGAGAGGGTCTTTCCCTACTCTGACTAACTAACTAACAAGACCGAGCCATTTTCAAATCGTTGCTGAATATGGTAAGATACGAGTGAAAATCACATCCGGGAAAACTACTGCTCGGTTGGTAGTTTACGGTAATATTGAAGTGTGAATTCTTACTTTCTGACAAGTAGGGCAGGTACAAGAAAATAGGAAGCCCCTCAGCGTCGTGGTTGGTATGATATTAGCGTCCCACCTCGGTGGTCGCGGGTTCGATTCTCGGCCATTCCATTGAGGAGTGAGAGATGTTTATTTCTGGTGATAGGAGTTCACTCTCCACGTGGTTCGGAAGTCACGTAAAGCCGTTGGTCCCGTTGCTGAATAACCACTGGTTCCATGCAACGTAAAAGCACCATACAAACAAAGCAAACAAAACAAGAACATAGGAAATATCAAGAAAAGAAAATAAAAAGTTCGAGCGTTAGCTCAGCAAAAAAAAAAAAAAAAGAAGAAGAAAAAAAAAAAAAAAAAAAAAAAAAAAGAGGTGTCAGATAACTGTTGCTTTAGAGTACAGTCTCATGGTCTGGGGCTGTGGCACCCGGCTTCACCGCTCGGTTACCGGGCCCTACTTACTAGTCCATCGACACAAGGAGCTTTAAGGAGTACACAAACAAGTGAAGAAATCCCTTATTATGCCATACTTTCTAGGGCACACACACAAAAACAAGAGAGAGAGGGAGAGAGAGAGAGAGAAATCTGAATACGTAGTTAGACTGCAGTATGCTTCCTGGACAAAAAGAAAAGGGAACATACTTAATCCAAGGACCGGAAATGTTAGTCAGAAATAAAAACTCAATGGTCTCAAAAACGCACCCCTTTACAGTGGATAAAATTAGATTGAGCATAGAAAAGCTTTATAAGTTGGTGACATTAAATACCTTGTATTTACAAGTTTACAATATTCCTTGCGTTACGAAAATAACCAGGATATTGACGTTCCTTACCCTGTAATCCTAATAATGAATATTACTACATACAGGCAATATTATTGAAAACATGGATGAGAAGCGCATGTCATTACTTTATAATGGCAGTAATAAAAATGCACATAGGAAGAAATATTGGTAGGTTTTCTGCGTTGAAACCCATCATTATTTCCCTTACGTGCATTAGACAATCCAAAATGGGTAGGCTACTGTTATTTTCCATTGGTATAATGAATTTAATTGCATTC